>NW_026285052.1:0-276092 GCF_023373465.1 Oncorhynchus keta | reverse complement strand
CGGATACAGTTATCCTGTGTCTGTGTGTATCCTGTGTGTGTTTTTTCTCTCCTTCTCCCCTCACAGGTGAAAATCATCACTCCCCAATCAATTATCAATCAGAAGACACACCTCCTCTTATTTCCTAACCTATCACAGTTCCTTCCCCATGGTTTAAAAACCCCATCATTTGTTTGTTCTAGAGCTCAGCTCAGCTCAGCCTCTTTGTAAATGCCATGTCTGTAGGTCTCTGTGTTTCACTCTCGCTTTGTGTCTTAACCTCTCTTTTGTTTAAAGCACCTCCATAGCACTTTGTCATCACCTGTGAGTATTGTTTTTGGTTATGGTGTTTGTTTGTTGCTGGTGGGAAAAGGGGGAAACCAAGACAAGTCGCCCATGGGCATACACTACCCGTAGGTGAACTTTGTTAAATACACTAGTTAGAACTGGGCGGACCACCCACTGTATTTTTGGTTAGTTAGTTAGCTGTTGTTAAAGTAGGCTAGTCTAGCTTAGGGGTGTGTTTTTGTATACTTATTGTTTCTTTCCTTGGGTCCAGCTCAGCCCCTTTTCCTACTCCTCCCCCCATTACCGTGTGTTTATAAATAAACCTAGAGTTTGACAGTAGATTTCTGTTGTCGTGGTTATTTCGTTCACACTTTTACTTTGTCACAATAATAATTTGCATGAGTTATGTTACGGGTCTCATTACCATCCCCCCTAGACCGTCGGGCCAAAAGGGATTCGTAACATAAGTGCGGGCTCATCTGGGATCTGTCATAACTGACACCCATGCCGCTCATGTAGATTGTTGTAGTGGTATAGTTCAGTGTTGAGCGTCATAGCTGAAGTAGCATTAGTGTTTGCTATTTTCTTTGGCACTTGTGAAGTAGTGTAAAATGACTACTTTTGATTTGAAATCCTTTTTGGATAACCCTTCGTGGGAGGTTTTTGACAAATGTCGTAGAGTTGATTTAATGACCTTGGCTGACCATTATTCAGTATCGATTCCGCAGAGTTTAGTTAAGGCGGAGGTTAAACAGCTAGTGTTAAATGTTTTGTTGGAAGAGCAGGTGCTTGTGTTACCGCTGCCTGAGTCTACTACCCCTGTAGCGGATGTTGCTGCTCCTGTAAGCCCATTGGTGTCTGATAATGAGGGAGAGGCTAAAACACCAGCCACATTGTCCCGTTTTGATCCACTCTCCCCACTGTCAAATGGTGATGCCAGGAGGGATGTCCGTTTAGCACAGTTCCAACTGGAGGTGGAAGAGAGAGCCCAAATTAGGCGAGAGACTCTCCAGTTGGAGATGTGTAAAATAGAGGCAGAAAAAGAACGAGAACAACGGAATTTGGAGATATGTAAAATTGAGGCAGACAGAGAACAAAGGCAGTTGGAGTTCAAAATGCGCCAGATGGAACTGGAGGCAGAGACAGCGAGGCTAGCCTCCGGTCCTACTGTGCCTGTTTGTGAGCCGTCCTCACCTGCTGTGTCCTCAAACACGTTTGACATTAGTAGGCAGATTGCCTTAGTACCTTTGTTCAGAGAGTCAGAGGTTGACTCCTATTTTTGTGTATTTGAGCGTATAGCCGTAGCATTGAAATGGCCTGAAGAGGTATGGTGCCTATTACTTCAGTGTAAATTAACTGGTAAAGCCCAAGAGGTTTTGTCAGCGTTACCTCTGGAGGACAGTTTGAATTACGAAGTGGTCAAAGCTACTGTTCTTCGTGCCTATGAGCTTGTGCCTGAGGCATACCGACAGAGATTTAGGTCTCATAGAAAGTCTTCTAGTAAGACTTATGTGGAATTTGCTAGAGACAAGGGAAATCTGTTTGATAAATGGCATGCTGCTAGTAAGGGAACTGATTTCAACTCTCTCCGGGAGTTAATCTTGTTGGAAGAGTTTAAAAATTGCTTACCCGAACGCATTGTAGTTTACCTAAACGAACAGAAAGTATCCTGTCTGGCAGAAGAGTGTGTTGGCAGACGAGTTTGTGTTAACGCACAAGAGGGTGTTTTCGGCTCAAACCGAGAGTAGAGCCACTGAGTTTCCTACCTTTAGCCCTAGTCGGCCAGCAGTAGTATATCAAGCACGCCAGAAGAATGAGCGTCCCTGTTTCTATTGCCATAAAGTAGGACATATGATTAATGATTGCTTCCTGCTTAAACGCAAACAGGGGATGCCTCTTCGTGCCAAGCCACCAACAGGTGTTGCTCTAATTCGTACGGTTAAGAGGTCGGCAACAAAACAGGTGCCTCAGGGTAACTGTAGTTTGAAAGTCTCAGTCCCCGACCGCCGTTATGAACCATTCATTTTCGAGGGGTTTGTGTCCCTAACGAATGACGAAGCGTCTCAGCGACCGGTTAAAATCCTTAGAGATACTGGTGCTGCGCAGTCGTTTATATTGTCTGATGTGTTGCCCTTATCTGACGATACATACTGTGGTTCCAGTGTGTTAGTGCAGGGTATTGAAATGGGTTTTGTGCCATTGCACTTTGTGAAAGTACACTCTGAGTTAATCAGTGGAATATTCAGAGTGGGGGTACGTCCTATGTTGCCAGTGAAAGGTGTGACCTTTATAATGGGTAACGATATTGCCGGAGGAAAGGTAGTACCCGTATTGGAAGTATTGGATAAAAGTGACCACTCTCTCTAATGAGCTGGCACAGAGTTATCCACATGTGTTCCCCGCTTGTGCTGTCACTCGTGCTCAGGCACGACAAGAGGGTGACGAGATAGATTTGTCGAACACTGTTCTGTTCAAAGTGGTTGATCAAGAGGATGGATTGTGTGATACCTCTGAGAAGCTGATCACCTCTGACAAACAGCCCAGGAAAGAAGCAAAGAACGTTGAACTTATTGCTGATGCAATACAGTTACCAGTCACTCGTGAGCAGCTGATTGCTAACCAAAAGGTTGACAACAAGCTTGCTAAATGTTTTTCTAGTGTTGTCTCATTGGAAGATGTGAAGAAGAAGAACGTGGCTTACTTCATTGATGGTAATCTCCTCATGCGTAAATGGAAATCCCATGTTGACGCGGATGGAGATTGGAATGCTGTTTACCAAATAGTGATTCCTACAGCCTTTCGACAAAATGTGTTATCCCTTGCTCATGATCACCAGTGGTCTGGTCATTTAGGAATCACAAAAACTTATGATCGGATCCTTCGACATTTCTTTTGGCCGGGTTTAAAACAAGATGTGGCTCAGTTCTGTCGGACATGCCACACATGTCAGATAACAGGAAAACCAAATCAGGTTATTCCTCCCGCTCCTCTTTGTCCCATACCTGTCATAGGTGAACCATTCGAGCATGTGGTGGTTGATTGTGTCGGACCGTTACCGAAGACAAAATCGGGTAACCAGTTTTTGTTAACGATAATGTGTATGGCTACAAGATACCCCGAGGCCATTCCTCTGAGAAGGATTACAGCCCCGGTAGTGAGTAAAGCCTTAATAAAATTCTTCACGACATTCGGGTTACCTAGGGTGGTACAAAGCGATCAAGGAACCAATTTCCTATCCAAGCTCTTCAGGCAGGTGTTAAAATCCTTGTCAATTACGCACCGTGTGTCAAGCGCCTATCACCCAGAGTCTCAGGGTGCACTTGAAAGATGGCATCAGACACTGAAGTCCATGCTATGTAAATATTGTTTGGAATCTGAGAAAGATTGGGATGAGGGAGTTCCTCTAGTTTTGTTTGCTGCTCGTGAAACTGTGCAGGAGTCCCAAGGTTTCAGCCCGGCTGAACTGGTGTTTGGTCACACAGTGAGAGGACCAATGAAAGTCCTTAAAGAACAGTTCTTGTCCCAAGAGTTGTGTACCAGAGATGAGAATGTGTTGGACTACGTTAGTCGCTTTCGTGAGCGCCTACACCAATCTTGTGCTCTCGCAAAGGAAGCTCTGTCTTCCTCACAGAGGAGCATGAAAAGACACTATGATAAAGAGGCTGTTTCTCGTCCACTACAGCCAGGTGACCAAGTACTGGTGTTATTACCTGTTCCAGGATCTTCACTGTCAGCTCGTTTCTCGGGTCCTTATTTAATTGAAAAGAAAATAAGTGAAACTGACTATGTGCTTCAAACTCCTGATAGACAACGCCAATCTCGTGTGTGTCACATTAACATGTTGAAAGCTTACCACACCCGACCCATCACACAGTTAGAGAGTTCAAAAACAGAGGAAGGTACTGCTGTCTCTTCTGCTACTACTGCTATGATAGTGGACTGTCATATTGATGATGTTGATGGCTTGGAGTTGCGCAATACTCAGCAGCAGTGTGTTAGATTGCCCAACTCAGAAATGCTGCTGTCTATCCAATCCGGTCTGGTTCATTTAACGGATGGACAGGCCAATGATATTGTGAGGCTACTACACAGTTTTCCATGTCTCTTTAATGACGTTCCTACTCGCACAAATGTGTTGGAACATGACATTAATGTTGGAAATGCTACACCTATCAAGCAACACCCATATCGTATCAATGCTTCCAAGAGGAAGATACTGAGGGATGAGGTGAGATATTTGTTGGAGAATGACCTGGCTAAGCCAAGTTCAAGCCCTTGGAGTTCTCCTTGCATTTTGGTTCCTAAACCTGATGGTACGTCCAGGTTATGTACGGATTATCGAAAGGTAAATTCTGTCACAATGCCAGATTCGTTCCCGTTACCCCGACTGGACGACTGTATCGACACTATTGGTGCTGCTAAGTATGTAACTAAGTTAGACCTCTTAAAAGGTTACTGGCAGGTTCCGTTAACTTCACGTGCTTCTGAGATTTCTGCCTTTGTGACCCCAGACAACTTCCTACAGTACTCAGTCATGGCTTTTGGGATGCGAAATGCACCAGCCACCTTCCAACGACTGGTTAACTCCGTATTAGCTGGCGTTCCTAATTGTAGTGCATACCTTGATGACCTAATGATTTATTCGTCTGAGTGGTCAGATCATGTTGACTCACTAAGGGTAGTATGTGAACGGTTGGCAGCTGCTTCTCTAACCCTGAACTTGGCAAAGTGCGAGTTTGGGAAGGCTACTGTTACCTATCTCGGTAAAGAGGTTGGCCATGGACAGGTGCGCCCTGTTGGTGCCAAGGTCTTGGCTATAACTGCATTCCCTGCACCTACCACCAGACGAGAGCTACGCCGCTTTTTAGGGATGGTTGGCTACTACCGTAGCTTCTGTAAAAATTTCTCTGTGGTAGTTGCTCCATTGACCGATTTGCTTAGTCCGGCTAGATCATTTGTGTGGTCCGCTGATTGTAAGAGCTTTTGAATCAGCGAAAGCACTCTTATGTAGTACACCTGTACTTGCTGCTCCAGATTTTGAACAACCGTTCAAACTCGAGGTAGATGCCAGTGCCAGAGGTGCTGGTGCTGTTCTACTGCAGCAGGACAAGAGTGGAGTGGATCATCCCGTTTGTTATTTTTCACGTAAATTTAATAAATGTCAAACTATGCGACAATAGAACAAGAAGCTCTTGCTTTGTTGTTGGCTCTGCAATACTTTGAAGTATATATTGGTTCCAGTGCCCTTCCCGTGATTGTATATACTGACCATAACCCCTTAGTTTTTCTCCACTGAATGTACAACCAGAACCAGCGCCTTATGCGTTGGGCGCTGATTGTACAAAATTATAATTTAATTTAATATAACCCAAAAAGGGTTCTGATAATGTGTTGGCAGATGCTTTGTCTCGTGTGTGAAAATGATTTCTGTATGTTTTGCAAGGTTGTTGCTTTGTTGTGAGTATTCATTGAAATACTGTAGTCGCAACCCCTAGGGTTGCTCTTTTAAGGGTGGGAGTGTTACGGATACAGTTATCCTGTGTCTGTGTGTATCCTGTGTGTGTTTCTTTTCTCTCCTTCTCCCCTCACAGGTGAAAATCATCACTCCCCAATCAATCATCAATCAGAAGACACACCTCCTATTTCCTGACCTATCACAGTTCCTTCCCCATGGTTTAAAAACCCCATCATTTGTTTGTTCTAGAGCTCGGCTCAGCTCAATCTCGAGCTCAGCTCAATCTCTCTGTAAATGCCATGTCTGTAGGTCTCTGTGTTTCACTCTCGCTTTGTGTCTTAAACCTCTCTTTTGTTTAAAGCACCTCCATAGCACTTTGTCATCACCTGTGAGTATTGTTTTTGGTTATGGTGTTTGTTTGTTGCTGGTGGGAAAAGGGGGAAACCAAGACAAGTCGCCCATGGGCATACACTACCCGTAGGTGAACTTTGTTAAATACACTAGTTAGAACTGGGCGGACCACCCACTGTATTTTTGGTTAGTTAGTTAGCTGTTGTTAAAGTAGGCTAGTCTAGCTTAGGGGTGTTTTTGTAATACTTATTGTTTCTTTCCTTGGGTCCAGCTCAGCCCCTTTTCCTGCTCCCCCATTACCGTGTGTTTATAAATAAACCTAGAGTTTGACGGTAGATTTCTGTTGTCGTGGTTATTTCGTTCACACTTTTACTTTGTCACAATAATAATTTGCATTAATGGCAGGTATTATAGTAACACAGCACGTTTTCTAGATGAACACAAAGTTCAAATGTCATTATCTCTTGTCATAAGACAAACCTGCTGAAAGAGGTCATACCACCTCTGCCTCAGAGCTGGCCTGTTGCCCACATCGGCAGGCCAAACTCCTGTGGTCTGCAAGCGGGACTTCCTCTCCCTTATGGGTATTTGTAGACATCTGAAACCAGCAGGATGAATGTATCACACTACCACAAGAGCAATCAGTAGAACATGGCAAACCTAATGTAAACTAGGCTAGCATAGTCAGCCTACAAGAATACATGATGGTATTGGGAAATTCGTCAGTATTCAAGCAAGTAGCCTAATCCAGCATTATGGCAATGAGTCAATTTAGGCTATATCCGCTAGGCTATATCATGGACTGACTGATTATAATTCATAAACAAATTCATAAGTATATACAGTACCAGTGAAAGGTTTGGAAACACTTACTCCTTAAAGGGTTTTTCTTTATTTTTACTATTTTCAACATTGTAGAATAATAGTGAAGACAAACTATGAAATAACACATAACACATGGAATCATGTAGTAAGCAAAAAAGTGTTCAACTAATCAAAATATATTTCATATTTGATGTCAACGTAGCCACCATTTACCTTATTAATGACAGCTTTGCCCACTCTTGGCATGCTCTCAACCAGCTTCATGAGGAATACTTTTCCGTCTTGAAAGAGTTCCCACATATGCTGAGCATTTGTTTGTTGCTTTTCCTTAACTCTGCGGCCATACTAATTTCAAACCGTCTCAATTGGGTTGAGGTCTGTGATTGTGGAGGCCAGGGCATTTGATGCCCACCCCATCACACCCCCTCTTCCATGCTTCACAGTGGGAACCAAACATACAGAGATCATCTGTTCACCTACTCTGTGTCTCACAAAGACACAGTTTGGAACCCAAAACCTCAAACCTGGACTCATCAGACCAAATGACAGAATTCCACTGGTCTACTGTCGTGTTTCTTGGCCCAAGAAAGTATCTTCTTCTTATTGGTGTCCTTTAGTACTGATTTCTTTGCAGCAATTCGACCATGAAGGCCTGATTCACGCAGTGTCCTCTGAACATCCGAAAATAATATATAGCATGTTTGCTGGAGTAGCTAGATGAGCCCATTGCATTATATGATAAGATAGTAGCGTGTCAGTTTCCCAAAGTTTGGTGTTGATGACACAGATGACTTCAGTTTCTAAACCAAGAGGCGCAACATCAAGAGACTTCCCAGGAATGCTTGCGAAACAGACCAACCATTTCTACTGGGAAATGTGTGTTTTAGTATTGTTTTCTTTGGCAACTGGGGTATAAATGGGAGAAACGTCTCCATTCTCTATATTACCTTGGAAGAATGAATTACGGTACAGTATATTACAGTAAGGTAGAATAAAGTTCAGTACATTATAGTAAAGCTTAGTACAATATAGCTCAGTACAGCACAAAGGTTCCTCTCTACCCAAGGAATACATTTGCCTCTAGGACCGATGATGTCATCATGATGGATCATCTGGCATTCTGAACATGGTGTAAATGTTTCAACATTTTTAACCATCCCCCCGGATACCACAAAACCAATCTCTGAAACTTAGTGTACAGCATCTATAGACCAAGATTGTTAAATGCATTGTAAATTAAGTTAATATCTTAAACATCATTGCCGCTGTAAGCCTAATTGAGTGAGGTTAGGCCTGACATTTCAAGTCTTGGAGGGAATGGAGACCCCTGCTGGCCAAGCACCTCAATGCAACACTGTATCCTGAAGTGTGCACTTGTCCCATATGAATTCAAAAGTATAAAATTGGTGCCAGTACCAGAGATGAAGTCAAGACATAAATCATTTAGATCCAGACCAAGAAGACCTGGTCTGAGACCCAGAAAAAGGACCAGTGTATCAAAACCATGACCAGACCAAAAACTGTTTAAATGAGGAAAAACAAGATCCAGTAGAATAAACTTGAGTAGAGTATAATTCAGTTCAGTACAGGAGGGTAGTTCAGTACAGTACAGTATATATACCGGGGGAGGGGAATGACATTAACCCAACCACCTGGAAAAACGTTATGTCACTTTCAATGGGGGAGCTGTCAGACTTAAATCACCTGATTGTCTTTTGACTTTCTTAGCTAGGTAATTATATTAAGTTAGATAATGCTTTGATATCCAGGGGATGAACTTTGTTATAGACCTGTTTAGCCATAGCAAACAATATCTACATTACCAGTCAAAAGTTTAGAAACACCTACTCATTCCAGGGTTGCTTTATATTTGTACTATTTCCTACATTGTAGAATAATAGTGAAGACATCAAAACTATGAAATAACACTTAATCATGTAGTAAGCAAAGAAGTGTTAAACAATCATATTTGAGTTTCTTCAAAGTAGCCACCCTCTTCCTTCATGACATATTTGCAAACTCTTGGCATTCTCTCAACCAGCTTCATGAGGAATGTATTTCAATTAACAGGTGTGCCTTATTAAAAGTTAATTTGTGGAATGTATTTCCTTCTTAATGCGTTTCAGCAAATCAGTTATGTTGTGACAAGGTAGGGGTGGTATACAGACGATAGCCCTATTTGGTAAAATATCAAGTCCATATTATGACAAGAACAGCTCAAATAAGCAAAGAGAAACGACAGTCCATCATTACATTAACATATTATGGCTGGGAGGTGCTGTTTCCACGTTCGGATGAAAAGCGTGCCAAAAGTAAACTGCCTGCTACTCAGGCCCGGAAGATATGCATATTATTAGTATATTTGGTTAGAAAACACTCTGACGTTTCTAAAACTGTTAGAATGATGTCTGTGAGTATACCAGAACTCATATTGCAGGCGAAAACCTGAGAAACATCCAACCAGGAAGTGGGAAATCTGAGGTTTTTCGTTTTTCATGTGATTGCCTGTCCAATATACAGTGTCTATGGGGTCATACTTCCTAAGGCATCCACTAGATGTCAACAGTTTAGAACGTTGTTTCAAGCTTCTACTACGAAAGGGGAGCGAATAAGAGCTGTTTGAACCAGTGGTCTGGTTGAAAGCCTTTAGTTTAGTCATGCGCGCAGCCGTGAGCCGAGCTCTGTTCCTTTTCATTTCTAAAGACAAAGAATTGTCCGGTTGAAACATCCTAAAGATTGATTCTATACATCGTTTGACATGTTTCTACGAACTGTAATAACTTTTTGAACTTTGTAGAACAAAAGGAACATTTATTGTGGACCTGGGATTCCTGGGAGTGCATTCCGATGAAGATCAAAGGTAAGTGAATATTTATAATGCTATTTCTGACTTTTGTTGACTCCACAACATTTTTATTTATTTATTTTATTTAACTAGGCAAGTCAGTTAACCAGAAGGGGACTAGGGTTCCAATTTTGGAACCCCCCTCCCCACGTTCAGCTGAAAGGTGGCGCATGGAACGCAAAAATATTCCTAAAAATATTTAACCTCCACACATTAACAAGTCCAATGGCTCAAATGAAAGATAAACACCTTGTTTATCTAACCAGCAAGTCAGATTTCTAAAATGTTTTACGGCGAAAACATAGCACATATTTATGTCAAACCACCACCGAAGACACAGCTAATTTGCATAGCCAAGTTGAAAAAAATATGCAATCAACAAACGCAGGATTAAAAGAAAAATAATTCACTAACCTTTTGAAATCTTCATCAGATGACAGTAATATAACATGTTACACAGTACATTTATGTTTTTTTCAATAATATGCTATATATATCCATAAATCTCTGTTTACAATGATGCATCGTTCAAAAATGCTACTCAAATGTCCTGAGAAATGACGATATAACGTCAGCTAACAAGGAATACACATCATAAACTTTGACTAAATATGCATGTTCTACATATATATAGTTAGATACACTTCTTCTGAATGCAATCGCTGTGTTACATTTATTTTTAACGTTACAGGTTTCGTTCACTAGGCTATACTATGAGTCGGCGCTCAAAAAGTAGCATTATGGCTCCTCTATCTTGGAGTCCACATAAACCCAAATGTACCACATAAATATTCCCTTACCTTTGCTGTTCTTCCATCAGAAGACCTGGAAGGAATTATACTTACCAAAAACAGCATTTAGTTTTGCTGTCTGTGTCTTTCCGTTCTCAAACACGACACATGTCGGTTGAAATGTAGCCAAAAGTCAAGTGGATGCGCACCAAAACGTCAAACTTACATATTATATGTCGATTAAACTTGTCAAACTAACTTCATAATCAAGCTTTAACATGTTATAAAGGTGTACAGCAATCGTGAGGACGAACAGAAACGCATGCATTGTATAAAGACAGGACCTGAGCAGAGCGCGCATAAAAGTGACCTGTTTTTTCGTGTGACCGAAAGGTTTCGGCCCACCAAAACTCTCGTGAGCGTGCGATTCTCACAATGAGAAGCCCCATTGAAAGCTGAGATTGCGCTGAAGACAGAGAGACTGTTCCCATCACTGTCACAGGAGGGGTGGGCTAAAGATCATCACTGTCACAGGAAGGGTGGGCTCAAGAACATCATTGTCACAGGAAGGGTGGGCTCAAGAACATCACTGTCTCAGGATTGGTGGGCTCAAGAACATCACTGTCTCAGGAAGGGTGGGCTCAAGAACATCACTGTCTCGGGAAGGGTGGGCTCAAGAACTTCACTGTCACATTAAGGGTGGGTTCAAGAACATCACTGTCACAGGAGGGGTGGGCTCAAGAACATCACTGTCTTGGGAAGGGTGGGCTCAAGAACATCACTGTCATAGTAAGGGTGGGCTCAAGAACATCACTCTCACAGGAGGGGTGGACTCAACATCACTCTCACAGGAAGGGTGGGCTCAAGAACATCACTGTCTCAGGATTGGCGGGCTCAAGAACAATGTCTCAGGAGGGGTGGGCTCAAGAACATCACTGCCACCTGAAGGGTGGGCTCAAGAACATCACTCTCTCGGGAAGGGTGGGCTCAAGAACATCATAGTCTCCGGACATGTGGGCTCAAGAACATCACAGTCATAGGAGGGGGGGGGCTCAAGAACATCACTGTCACGGGAGGGGGGGGCTCAAGAACATCACTGTCACAGGAGGGGGGCTCAAGAACATCACTGTCACAGGAGAGATGGGCTCAAGAACATCACTGTCACAGGAAGGGTGGGCTCAAGAACATCACTGTCACAGTAAGGGTGGGCTCAAGAACATCAATGTCACAGGACGGGTGGGCTCAAGAACATCACTGTCTCAGGAAGGGTGGGCTCAAAAACATCACTGTCTCATGAGGGGTGGGCTAAAGAACATCACTGTCACAGGAAGGTGGGCTCAAAAACATCACTGTCTCATGAGGGGTGGGCTCAAGAACATCACTGTCACAGGAAGGTGGGCTCAAGAACGTCACTGTCTCAGGAGGGGTGTGCTCAAGAACATCACTGTCACAGGAAGGTGGGCTCAAAAACATCACTGTCACAGGAAAGTGGGCTCAAGAACATCACTGTCACAGGAGGGGTGGGCTCAAGAACATCACTGTCACAGGAAGGGTGGGCTCAAGAACATCACTGTCACAGTAAGGGTGGGCTCATGAATATCACTGTCTCAGGTATTGTCATAATGGTACCTCATCAGCATAGCAGGAGGGATCTATGGTATCAATGTCTCAGCATCGGCAGGTATCTCATGGTACCACATCACTGTCACAGGAGGGGGGCTCAAGTCATTTATGGTGGGCCACATCATCACTCAGCAGGTGGGCTCTCACTGGTACACAGGAAGGGTGGGCTTATCAGCATATGAGGTATCTATAGTATCTTATCAGCATAGCAGGTATCTATGGTACATTATCAGCATAGCAGGTATCTATGGTACCTCATCAGCATAGTAGGCACTTGTGCAATAATCACTTTCCTTTCAACGACCTCTCACCACCACCAACTGAAGTTCCATCATCGGATCCCCATTCTCCCAGCATAGGGCAACATGTCATCAACATCTTGACGAGATCTATGTCACAGGATCTCCCACCAATCAGGTCTCATCAGGGGGTCTCTCAAGAACATCTCTCAGCAGCTCTCAAGAACTCACTCTCTCTCTCTCTCTCTCTCTCTCTCTCTCTCAGGAAGGGTCTCTCTCTCTCTCTCTGAGGGGTTTGAGTGTTTGGTGTGGAAAGCTCTATCCTAACTGGTAACCTTCTTGATTCTTTCTATGGTGGAGGGTTTTTAGCTATCCAAATTGTTTGTTTTTTCAAAGTTAGGTGGAAGAGGACAGAGTAACTTTCCTGGGGGTCTGGTAATCAGTGTGCGCTATGGCTTCTCAGCCTAGCTTGTCGATACAGCATGGATTCAGGTGTGTTCCTGAGAACGGAGTTAAGGTGGAGGAGGTTCTGCTCGTGGTCGGTGAACAGGTAGGAGCTGAGTTTATACATTCTGCTTCTAGAATGAACAAAGCTGTGGTTGTGTTCATGAAAAGGGCTAATTTGGTCGGTAGGCTAATTGCTAGCGGAATATTTGTGATCCTAGAAAGTTTGTAAGATCAGTACAACATGATATGAGAAATGAGGGGCATGGTGTCCTCTCACCCAGGAAACGGTTTAGGTTGAGGAAGTGGGTCACAACAGTGCATAAAGGTTTACCTTCAGACACTGTTTAAATGTTTAATTTCTTACTGACACTGGGGTTTTTTGAGCTTTGCTATTGGTCTATTTCTCTGCTGGCTTTTCTCCCACTTCTTATGGAGACTCTTCGGGTAGGCTCGCTCAATATAAATGGCGCCAGAGATGCGGGAAGGAGGAGTGTGTTGGGTGAATATGTAAAACAAAAAAAAGTACAGGTGTTGTTTCTGCAGGAGACGCATAGTGATGTGGTGAATGAAGTTGATTGGGGGCTCTGGTGGAAAGGGGCAAGTGTGTTGAGCCATGGGACAAATCTTAGTGCAGGGGTGGCAGTCCTTTTGCACCGGGTCTGGCTGTAAAAATTTGCTCCTCAAAGGAGGTGTGTAGGGGTAGGTTGCTTGTTGTTAAAGCAGAAATTAACAACATGTGTTTTGTCTTTATAAATGTGTATGCGCCTAACACAGGGAGAGAAAGAGGGGTTCTATTTGGGAGTCTTAGACAGGAACTCTCACAAGTAGCGCCTGAGGAGACGCTGGTGATCGGAGGCAACTGGAACTGTACAATGGATTTTACAAAAGACAGGAATGGGGAAGAGCCTCATTCAGTGTCAGTGGGAGTGTTAAGGGACATCTTTAATCAGTTTGACCTAGTGGATGTTTGTAGAACTAAACATCCAAACACAAGACAGTATACGTGGGTGAAGGTTTTTGGGGCTAGGGTGAGTGCAGCTCGACTTGATCGTTTTTACATGTCCAGGAATCAGAGCAATAGGCTGCTGGGTGCTACCATTCTCCCAGTGGGGTTTTCGGATCACCACATAACCATGGCTCGGCTGTCTATTTCACCAGGGCCCCGGCAGGCATCTTATTGGAAGTTCAATGTAAAGCTCTTACAAGATGCCACTTTTTGCTCAGGTTTCCAGACTTTTTGGGAAAGATGGGGGCAGGGAAGAGAGGAGTATGAGTCTCTGAGTCAATGGTGGGATGTGGGGAAAGTGCAAATTCGGCTTTTCTGTCAACAGTACACAGCTCTCTCATCCTCAGAGGCTAGGAGAGTATTGGGGGAACTAGAGTGGTGTATTAGTGAGATGGAGGTAGAGATGGTGGGGCAAGGCAATGTAGGCCTCCAGGCTAACTTAGCCGAATTACATAGGGACCTGGGCAGTTTTTTCCAGGTTAAAGCAAAGGGAGCACTTGTAAGAGCTAGGTTCTCCATGCTCAAGGAGATGGATGCTCCCAGCTCCTTCTTCTTTGGTTTGGAAAGACAGAGCAGTGAAGCCAAGGGTATGCATTGTCTACGGCTGTCTGGTGGGCGGGTGACCTCTGTGGTGGGGGAGATGCGGGAGCGGACTGTGGAGTTTTATACTGAATTGTATAGGGCAGAAATGTGTGATCCTATGTGTGCTCAGGTCTTGTTCGCAGGACTCCCTAAGCTCTCTCGGGCACAGAGGGATGAAATGGACATTCCTCTGTTGTCACATGAACTGGCAGAGGCAGTAACCCAGATGTCCCCCGGTCGTGCACCCGGGGTCGATGGACTTCTAGTGGAATTTTACAAAAAATTCTGGGGAACAATTGGACAGGATTTATTTTGCGTGTTGCGTGAATGCGTCGGGGTAGGAGAGTTGCCGATGAGCTGCCGTCGGGCGGCTCTGACTCTCCTGCCCAAAAAAGGGGTCTTGTGTGAACTTAAGAACTGGAGGCCTGTGGCATTACTCTGTGCGGACTACAAGATTTTTGCCAAGGTCCTCTCTAACAGACTGAAGTCCCATCTGGACTCTATAATACACAAGGACCAAACATATTGTGTACCGGGATGCTCAATCACGGACAACTTGTTCTTGATTAGGGACATGTTGGACTTGTCGAGAGGTTCTAATGTGAACTTTGGACTGGTCTCTTTAGATCAAGAGAAGGCTTTTGATAGAGTGGATCATGAGTATCTGTTTAATGTGATGTTTGGGTTTGGGAAGAGTTTTGTGACCTGTGTGAAGCTGTTGTATGCTGAGGCGTCATGTATGGTTAAGGTGGGAGGGGGGCTCAGTAGGCCAGTCTGGGTGAGACGGGGCATTAGACAAGGATGCCCTCTATCTGGGCAGCTGTACACACTAGCCATTGAGCCTTTTTTAGGACTGCTACGCAGGAGACTGCGGGGAGTGTGCTGGACAGGCATGGATGTGGTGATAGGAATAGCAGTCTCAGCATATGCAGATGATGTTTCTGTGATGGTCAGTGATGGGCAAGATATGCAGGAACTAGAGACCAGTCTGAAGGTGTACGAGGGAGCTTCATCAGCTAAGGTAAACTGGGGAAAGAGCAAAGCTCTGTTATGTGGGGCATGGGGGGATAGGGCTCCTCCTCTGCTTCCAGGGGGTTTGCAGTGGGGTTGTGAAGGGCTTAAAGTGTTGGGGGTGTACCTGGGCTCGGAGAGGTGGGTCAGCAAGAACTGGGAGGGGCTGTCAGGCAGGGGTGTCAAGACTGGCCAGGTGGAGGTGGCTCCTGTCCCAAGTGTCATATAGAGGGAGGGTGCTGATAATCAACAACCTGGTGGCATCTTCCTTGTGGCATAAACTGGCTGTCCTCAACCCCCCCACCGGTCTTGCAGACCTGCAACGCAAGCTGGTGGACTTCTTTGGTCGGGACATCACTGGCTGAAGGCAGCAGTTTTGTACATGACCGTCCACGAAGGAGGACAGGGCCTGGTGGAACTGGAGAGCAGGATGGCTGCTTTCCGACTAAAGGCGGTGCAGAGACTGCTGTACCACACTGATGTTGGCTGGAGGGAACCAGCATGCGCTGCTGAGGAGAGCTGGTGGATTAGGGTTGGACCGGCAGCTGTTCCTCATGAAGCTGGAGAGGCTGAGTACAGCAGGTCTCTCAGAGTTTTACTCTGCGGTGCTGAGGGCCTGGCAGCTGCTAAGGCCCACACGAGAAGGGGGTGTGGAGCCTGGGCAGTGGGTGTGGGAGGAGCCTATCTTCCACAACCCAGCCATCCCTTTGAGATCGGTTCAGTCGGCCACCCTGCAGAGGCAACTGATGGCAGGGGGTTTACAAAGGCTGGGTGACCTGAGACTGCTGGGAGAGGAGGGGTGGAAAACCCCGGAGGTCTTGGCGCAACAAACAGGAATAACGTCTCAGAAAAATGTGTTTTGTTGAATTTTCTGTTTGCTCAGGCAAAGTTAGCTATTTGGCTAACAAGGAGGAACAGGGTCAAAGGTGGGGGGGATAACAGACCCTTTACTACTGTTTAATGAGATGGTCTCTGCGCGCCTTAGGGTTGAGTTTGAGTTCAATAAAATGATCAAATGTGTGGAGATGTTTGAGGAGATATGGTGTGTTGGGGGGGCTGTCTGTATTGCTGGGGAAGATGTTTTGGATATACGGTTGTAGGAGAGGGTTTTTCTGTATGGTGATTTGTATCATGTGGTAGATGGAAAGGTGAGTATGGTACATGTATGCAGTACAGGATATATTTTTATTTTAGGAGTGGGGGGGTGAGTTTTAAATGAATTGAGAATGTTTCAATAATCTCTCTCTCTCTCTCAGGAATTGCTGAGTATCCCAGTGATTGACAATGCCAGGAACAAGCGTCAGAGGAACACTCGCGATGAGAAACTCACCTCTATACCAGACAGCTTGTTCTTCAAACACCTGACCACTGGGCAAGATGGATAAAATATATCACAATATTTTTCTTATTTTTGGCAGTATTGTGGTATTTTACAGTATTTTTTTCCCAATTTTTCAGTTTTTGATTTGTTAAAAAAGTTTGAAATATCCAATAAATGTCATTCCACTTCATGATTGTGTCCCACTTGTTGTTGATTCTTCACAAAAAAAATACAGTTTTATATCTTTATGTTTGAAGCCTGAAATGTGGCAAAAGGTCGCAAAGTTCAAGGGGGCCGAATACTTTCACAAGGCACTGTATGTTTTATGAGTAGTGACTGACCCTAGAATGGCAACATATTCATTCTAAGGGATTTTACACTTTAATGATTGATAAGACACTTAATTAAACTGGCGTCCACTTGATCTCCATCATAACTTAATGAGCACAACAGTATTATATTTTGCAAAACTGTAAGTCACTTCTCATTGCTTTCATACACACATTTTAGCAAAACAGTAAATACAACTCTACAAAAGGCGCAAAACTCAGTTGAGTAAATCATGACAAACAAAATGTAACATTTGGTCACAGCTGACACAAATTACTCTCATGAATGTGAACCTCGGTCTGCACATGTGCCTAACTTCTTTGCACAATTGTTCAATCAGTCCTTATTCATGCATAAAGAGGTCACCTCTGTTGCTGTTTGCAAGAATGTACCAAGTAAAAGGCAGAGGGTGTAATGGTTTTCTTCTGGGGAAAGAGAGGCGGACCAAAATGCAGCGTGGTTAGTTTTGTGCATCTTTAATAAAGATGAAAGTACAACAATCTACAAAACAAGAACCGTGAAAAACCAAACCAGTCCTATCTGGTGCCACAAACACAAAGATAGGAACAATCACCCACAAAACCCAACACAAAACAGGCTACCTAAATATGGTTCCCAATCAGAGACAATGACTAACACCTGCCTCTGATTGAGAACCATATCAGGCCTAACATAGACATAGACAAACCAGACACACAACATAGAATGCCCACCCAGCTGTATTTCATGTTTTGATGGAGGTAGTTGATGGACATGAGGCTCAGCCACGTAACACACCACTTAGACCTACTGACTTAAAAGCTTGTGTCTAGTTTGACTGTTATGCACCAACCTATATGCTATGGTAGGGACTGGTCAGCTGCTATCAAATGCTATCAGATGGTATCAAAAGTTTCCAGTAAGCATGCCAGTACCACTTTTCCTGGTATGTGTATTTGTGCTGATCTTCTCTCCATCTCTCCCCTCTCAGGTGTCTGACTCAGTGAGTGGACAGACGGTGGTGGATCCTAAAGGTTACCTCACTGACCTCAACTCTATGATCCCCACACACGGAGGAGACATCAGGGGAGTAGCCCCAGAGAATAAGCACACACACACATTTGTTGCGTATCTGTATCTCTGTCTGTATTGTTGACTGTCTTTTTGTGTGTGTTTGTGTGGATCACATTGGCCAGGTTAGAGGAGGTGACTGGTAAACTACAGATGACCAGGAACCTCATCATGAAGGGCATCGATATGTGCCCCAAGGTAACATGCGCACGCACACAATGTATAGTAGCTTTTTGAAATAGACTTCTGGCTTCCCATGGTGTGTATCTGTATATTTTGGTTGATGTATGAGATTAAATGAGGCCTTCAGTTTCTCCACCAGTCAGTGTCAGTTCTGGTCTGGTTAGATCTACAGACATTAGGGGTGGGCTGGCCTGACTACCCTGCGTTAGATTATCGGTCTAGGCCTCTCTGGCTGTCTGGAATGTGCAAAGTACTACAGGTTTATGATATACTGTACCTCAAACTGCTTTACCTCATTGGTGGTGGCAATAATTGATGTGACTGCTAGGCTACAACCAGGTGAATCAGCAGCATTGTCAAGAGTGAACCTCCAAGTAAGAATTTAATTGTAATGTGTACCATGTGTATCATGTGCATATGACAAATAAACATGACTTGACTCAACCAAGGCAGTGATGGTCCAGGCTGTGTGTGTGAGATTAATGTGTGTGTTTTTTGTCCCCAGAGTGAGGATGTGTGGCTGGAGTCTGCCAGGCTGGAGCTAGGGGATACGGCCAAGGCCGTGGTGGCCTAGGCGTTGTGTCACCTCCCCACGTCTGTACGCATCTACATCAGAGCTGTGCTGGAGACCGATGTCAGGGCCAAGAAACGTGTCCTCAGGAAGGGTGAGTGACTGTCTGTGCCCCGACAAAGCTACAATGATGCAAACCAGTTTCTCACACCTGTCCAGCGAGATCACTCCAGATTCAAGTCAAATTTGGCATCAAAACCACTAGAGGCAACAATAAAAAACAGCTCATGATGAGTGCCCAGATTGAACCAATGGTCTGTGGAGCAGGAGCCTGCTTCTTAGACCACTGCAGCATTGGTGAGGTATCAAGGCAAGTCTTAATAAATAGCTCAACTTAAACCATGAAGCTGTATTTCTTGTTTTAGCCCTATCGAAAAACCTTAATCATTAAAGACAGGATTTTAGTCGCCTGGAACTTCGGCAACAGTGTAAGTATTTTTCAAACCTCCAGCTTTGGACTGGATGTGTAAATGTGTAGTTCACACTCAATTAGCCACAAAATCCCTAGTTTGAAAGTGACTGTTTTCTGGAAGCTGTGTGCTGCAATTTTCCCTACATTTTTCTCCATGTGGGCCAGCCCCCTAGCAATTTGAGTTTCAGCCAATGAACTTCAGCCCCCTGCCATTTGAGTGACCGCCAGCTAGATGAACACACAGCAGAGTAAGAGAACGATGATGTGATGCACGTATATGCACAAAATATGCAATTTTCAGGGACTCGTGAGCACTACTTTCAGAACTACAGGCTAAAAAGTATACAAAAGTACCAGAGAATCTCTTAACCCATTCTGAATTAACGACTTTACAACCGTAAAGTACCAGAGAATCTCTTAACCCATTCTGAATTAACGACTTTACAACCGTAAAGTACCAGAGAATCTCTTAACCCATTCTGAATGAACGACTTTACAACCGTAAAGTACCAGAGAATCTCTTAACCCATTCTCAATGAATGACTTTACAACCGTAAAGTACCAGAAAATCTCTTAACCCATTCAGTGAGCACTAATACCATCAATTACTGTATTGTTGGGTTTTGCTCGGGCGTTGTGGATGGGGATGGCTGATGGGCGTAAGCCATAAGCTCCGGCCCCGAGGGTTTGTGCGTTCAATCCCAGTAATAGGCACTTGATTTTGTAACTCTGAAATATGTTGTTTGGAGAAAGGTGGAAAAGCGTCTAATTCTGCAATGCGACTGAGAGCTTATTGTCTGCTGTTGAGCTTGGACTATCGCTAGAAGGAAAGGAAGACTGAGAGAAGAGGGAAATAAATAGTTCCACAAACCAACGCTCCAGTTCAATTAGTTTCTTATCCCAAATGACACTTGTAGTGTTTGATGCCCCCCCATGTACACCCCGTCATGGTGTCAATGCCGTGCAAGCCCTGATCCATTACACAGTGCAGTTCCCAGCAGCATTCCTCTGTGACAGAGATGGATGTTATGCATCCTATGAAGGTGTTAGCAGCCTACATACATGTCTGGGCTGCCCTCTGTCTGTCTGACTGTATTTCACCAAAGAAAGACAAAAAAGATTTCTCCATCACAGTGTGCCTCTCCAGGCTATTAGGCAATGTGTTGATATTAGCATGGCAATTGCCATGATTACATTACGAAATAAAGTGTTTCTGCAGCGATGTGTGTCAAGTCGAGTACAGGGAGTAGACACTGCAGAGCTGAAATAAACACTGACTTGATCCAGCTTAAAAGAGACGAGGTCATATCATAATGTCCCCCAGCACAGTCTATTTAAAGGTCTACCCACTCATAAATCAGAGATGATTGAAGAGATCCGTCTTTAAATGGTAGAGGAGCCCTGGTCGTGTTTTGTAAGAAGACTGGGGACATGGTGTATCCATATAGATCTGTAGTTTTATTTTATAGGCCTCTTCACTCAAGTGGCACTTGCATTTCACTGGCCTGCCTGTTTGGCACAGGATACACATGGTACACAGTATGTGTGTAACAGCTCTGGAGAATGTATCTGTGGAAGACTGCTGTGGAGCTGTGGCTGGCACGGTTGGAATGTATGAGAACGCTAGACGTGTCGTGAACAGGCGTGTCGTGAACAAGGCCCAGGATAAACATCCCTATGGACTGTCACATATGGATCACTGCCGCCAAGTTGGAGGAGGCCAAAGAGAACACTCAAATGGTGGAGAAGAGAACAGTGTATAGTGGTGAGAATCTAGAGCAGGAAACACAGGTGTGCTCCAAAGTTCTGTGTGGTCCACTTCCAGCTCTTGGTATTTTCCTGTGACCCACTGAATAAACCAAACAGTCTTGAGCAGCCATAATCCAAAAGCCTTCTGCTGCAACCCAGCATTTACAAAACCTCTAATTCAGTCTAATTCTCTTCACTTTTTACCCAAATGTTTTCTGCGTTGCCCTTGACTCCACTATGTAAAATGATACTACGGCCACTCCCTCTCTTCCAAGGCGCTGGCATGCCAGAGTAATATGGCACAACTGTTTCCTCTATCTTATTTTATCTTTGCAGCACATAACAAGCAGCAGCAGACTGCACTTAAAACACTGACCTGCGTGTGTGTGCAGGTCAGTGACTGATGTCTTACTGATCTCTGTGCAGTTCAGTGCAATTCCCCTCAACTTGCACTTACTGTTTCGCAACTAAGCATTTGACCGCAATTATCTCTCTAATTCCTATCCTTTTTTTTTTTTTTTTACTTATTATCCTTTTCCTTCTGACTTTTCATGGCTCTAAAGTAAAGTGGATGTACAGTGGCCATCTACTGTTCTCTGGCACAGGGATGGGAGTTACAGTTTATTGGAGTGCACAGGGGGAAACATTAAGCACAAGGAGATGGCACTGCAGAGCAAGATCAAACACTGGCTTGATCCATCTCAAAAGAGAAAAGATCATGTCATAATGTCCCCCAGCACAGCTGATTTTAAACGTCTAACCCATAAATCGGAGATTATTTAATGCTTGTCATTGTAAGAGGATGGGGACATGATGTTTCCACATGATTCATTCTGTTGTTTTGTAGGCCTCTTCACTCAAGTGGCTCCACCATTCCACTGGCCTGCACGACTGTACTAGGCACGGGTCACAAGTTCTCTCTCTCCTTCACTAGGCTCAACAGTGAGCACTATTACTATCAAGTAATGTATTCTTGGGTTGAGTGTGACAAGGCAGGCAACGTGCCAGGCGGTGACCCGGGCGATAATTGGTATCGGCATCGAGGAGAGCTGTAAACACACCTGGATGGAGGACGCAGAGAGCGTAAGAATGATGACCATATACCTGTAACCTCTCACTAACCAAATGTACCAAATGCCCAATACTCAGATTACATCAGGAACATTTGGTATATCCACAGTTTGATACATTATTAGTAATTTGGTTGGTTCCGGTTCCGGGTTGGAGCGAGCGGTCGCATTCGCACTTCGCTCTGCAGGAGACTCTGCTAGCTAGCCAACAGCTAACAGCTAACAGCTAGCCAACGTCTACTGTTTCGAATTCAATCACCGGTCAGGTAGTATCACATTTTCATTTCATTTCATTACAGTACAACGGTTTGATTTGTTTGATCGTAGCTAGCTACATAGCCGTCTTTGTTTCAAAGATAATTGTGTAGTCTAGAGCGATTTCCTAGGTTAGCTAGCCAGCTATTGTCGTTCTTTTAACGCAACGTAACGTAAACAACACTGCTAGCTAGCCAGCTAGCCCCGAATAGTAGCACTGTAGAAACTATTACACTCAACGGAACGACTTGATTAGTGTAGTGTCAACAACGCAGCCACTGCCAGCTAGCCTACTTTAGCAGTACTGTATCATTTTAATAATTTTAGTCAATAAGATTCTTGCTACGTAAGCTTAACTTTCTGAACATTCGAGACGTGTAGTCCACTTGTCATTCCAATCTCCTTGCATTAGCGTAGCCTTTTCTGTAGCCTGTCAACTATGTGTCTGTCTATCCCTGTTCTCTCCTCTCTGCACAGACCATACAAACCTCCACACCGCGTGGCCGCGACCACCCTAATCTGGTGGTCCCAGCGCGTACGACCCACGTGGAGTTCCAGGTCTCCGGTAGCCTCTGGAACTGCCGATCTGCGGCCAACAAGGCAGAGTTCATCTCAGCCTATGCCTCCCTCCAGTCCCTTGACTTCTTGGCACTGACGGAAACATGGATCACCACAGATAACACTGCTACTCCTACTGCTCTCTCCTCGTCCGCCCACGTGTTCTCGCACACCCCGAGAGCTTCTGGTCAGTGGGGTGGTGGCACCGGGATCCTCATCTCTCCCAAGTGGTCTTTCTCTCTTTCTCCCTTACCCATCTGTCTATCGCCTCCTTTGAATTCCATGCTGTCACAGTTACCAGCCCTTTCAAGCTTAACATCCTTATCATTTATCGCCCTCCAGGTTCCCTCGGAGAGTTCATCAATGAGCTTGATGCCTTGATGAGCTCCTTTCCTGAGGACGGCTCACCTCTCACAGTTCTGGGCGACTTTAACCTCCCCACGTCTACCTTTGACTCATTCCTCTCTGCCTCCTTCTTTCCACTCCTCTCCTCTTTGACCTCACCCTCTCACCTTCCCCCTACTCACAAGGCAGGCAATACGCTTGACCTCATCTTTACTAGATGCTGTTCTTCCACTAACCTCATTGCAACTCCCCTCCAAGTCTCCGACCACTACCTTGTATCCTTTTCCCTCTCGCTCTCATCTAACACTTCCCACACTGCCCCTACTCGGATGGTATCGCGCCGTCCCAACCTTCGCTCTCTCTCCCCCGCTACTCTCTCCACTTCCATCCTATCATCTCTTCCCTCTGCTCAAACTTTCTCCAACCTATCTCCTGATTCTGCCTCCTCAACCCTC
This sequence comes from Oncorhynchus keta, assembly GCF_023373465.1. Lineage (NCBI taxonomy): Eukaryota > Metazoa > Chordata > Actinopteri > Salmoniformes > Salmonidae > Oncorhynchus > Oncorhynchus keta. The sequence goes on along the minus strand of NW_026285052.1, from coordinate 252,411 downwards.
CTCTCCTCCCTTACTGCATCCTTTGACTCCCTATGTCCCCTATCCTCCAGGCCGGCTCGGTCCTCCCCTCCCGCTCCGTGGCTCGACGACTCATTGCGAGCTCACAGAACAGGGCTCCGGGCAGCCGAGCGGAAATGGAGGAAAACTCGCCTCCCTGCGGACCTGGCATCCTTTCACTCCCTCCTCTCTACATTTTCCTCCTCTGTCTCTGCTGCTAAAGCCACTTTCTACCATTCTAAATTCCAAGCATCTGCCTCTAACCCTAGGAAGCTCTTTGCCACCTTCTCCTCCCTCCTGAATCCCCCCTCCTCCCTCTCTGCTGATGACTTCGTCAACCATTTTGAAAAGAAGGTCGATGACATCCGATCCTCGTTTGCTAAGTCAAACGACACCGCTGGTTCTGCTCACACTGCCCTACCCTATGCTCTGACCTCTTTCTCCCCTCTCTCTCCAGATGAAATCTCGCGTCTTGTGACGGCCGGCCGCCCAACAACCTGCCCGCTTGAGCCTATCCCCTCCTCTCTTCTCCAGACCATTTCCGGAGACCTTCTCCCTTACCTCACCTCGCTCATCAACTCATCCCTGACCGCTGGCTACGTCCCTCCCGTCTTCAAGAGAGCGAGAGTTGCACCCCTTCTGAAAAAACCTACACTCGATCCCTCCGATGTCAACAACTACAGACCAGTATCCCTTCTCTCTTTTCTCTCCAAAACTCTTGAGCGTGCCGTCCTTGGCCAGCTCTACCGCTATCTCTCTCAGAATGACCTTCTTGATCCAAATCAGTCAGGTTTCAAGACTAGTCATTCAACTGAGACTGCTCTTCTCTGTATCACGGAGGCGCTCCGCACTGCTAAAGCTAACTCTCTCTCTCTGCTCTCATCCTTCTAGACCTATCGGCTGCCTTCGATACTGTGAACCATCAGATCCTCCTCTCCACCCTCTCCGAGTTGGGCATCTCCCGGCGCGGCCCACGCTTGGATTGCGTCCTACCTGACAGGTCGCTCCTACCAGGTGGCGTGGCGAGAATCTGTCTCCTCACCACGCGCTCTCACCACTGGTGTCCCCCAGGGCTCTGTTCTAGGCCCTCTCTTATTCTCGCTATACACCAAGTCACTTGGCTCTGTCATAACCTCACATGGTCTCTCCTATCATTGCTATGCAGACGACACACAATTAATCTTCTCCTTTCCCCCTTCTGATGACCAGGTGGCGAATCGCATCTCTGCATGTCTGGCAGACATATCAGTGTGGATGACGGATCACCACCTCAAGCTGAACCTCAGCAAGACGGAGCTCCTCTTCCTCCCGGGGAAGGACTGCCCGTTCCATGATCTCGCCATCACGGTTGACAACTCCATTGTGTCCTCCTCCCAGAGCGCTAAGAACCTTGGCGTGATCCTGGACAACACCCTGACGTTCTCAACTAACATCAAGGCGGTGTCCCGTTCCTGTAGGTTCATGCTCTACAACATCCGCAGAGTACGACCCTGCCTCACACAGGAAGCGGCGCAGGTCCTAATCCAGGCACTTGTCATCTCCGTCTTGATTACTGCAACTCGCTGTTGGCTGGGCTCCCTGCCTGTGCCATTAAACCCCTACAACTCATCCAGAACGCCGCAGCCCGTCTGGTGTTCAACCTTCCCAAGTTCTCTCACGTCACCCCGCTCCTCCACTCTCTCCACTGGCTTCCAGTTGAAGCTCGCATCCGCTACAAGACCATGGTGCTTGCCTACGGAGCTGTGAGGGGAACAGCACCTCAGTACCTCCAGGCTCTGATCAGGCCCTACACCCAAACAAGGGCACTGCGTTCATCCACCTCTGGCCTGCTCGCCTCCCTACCACTGAGGAAGTACAGTTCCCGCTCAGCCCAGTCAAAACTGTTCGCTGCTCTGGCCCCCAATGGTGGAACAAACTCCCTCACGACGCCAGGACAGCGGAGTCAATCACCACCTTCCGGAGACACCTGAAACCCCACCTCTTCAAGGAATACCTAGGATAGGGTAAGTAAGGGTAAGTAATCCTTCTCCCCCAAAAAAAAAAAGATTTAGATGCAAGTGGCTGTTCCACTGGATGTCATAAGGTGTATGCACCAATTTGTAAGTCGCTCTGGATAAGAGCGTCTGCTAAATGACTTAAATGTAAATGTAATTTGTTTTTATTTCAGTGTCTCCCACGGGGTGTTGGTGTGTGTAATGTGACTGTTGTTGTGTTTCAGTGTGTGTCCCATGGGTACTGGAGTGTGCCCGTGCCATCTATGCCCACGCCATGCAGATGTTCCTCAGAAAAATGAGTGTGTGGCTCAGGTCATCTTACTTCGAAAAGAACCATGGCACCAGGTGTGTGTGTGTGTGTGTGTGTGTGTGTGTGTGTGTGTGTGTGTGTGTGTGTGTGTGTGTGTGTGTGTGTGTGTGTGTGTGTGTGTGTGTGTGCGTGTGCGTGTAAGCAGAAGTTGAATCAAATGACTACGTGCATTGTAAACTAGAATATTTCAGAGTGGATATCTTCACTGTGGCAATTTTTTATTGGCAGGTGACTCAATAGAAGCCAAATAATTTGATTGGTCGCTTATCTAGGAGTCCGTCTTGTCTTAATGTATAATAGTGTTTATATTCACCCTCTTAATGATCCCATTTGGTTAGTTGTGGTCAATCACTTTTCAAAGCCTCTCTTTCCTCTCATACTCTCTCATTTACTTATTAAATCTCTCCCTCTTCCCCCTTTCGTCACTCCTCCCTCTATCTTTCCCCACATCTCCCTCTCATTTCACCTCCTTTCTATCTCTCCATACCTCACCCTCTTACTTCTCCTCCATCCCTCCTTGTTACCCCCCATCCCAGGGAGTCTCTGGAGGCTGCAGAGGGTGGTGGCTCACTGTCCTGTGGCTGTTGGGGACCAAGTTCAAGTGGCTGGCTGAGAACTGCCTGCTGCTTGCAGCATTCTGGCTCTGGCCTTCCAGGTGAGAGAGGAACAATGAGCTTGCTAGTTTGAGTAAACATGCTTATTCCAATGTTATCTTTCTTTCTTAACAATAGGGTACACAGCAAAGTGCAAACCAAGATTTGATACAAGCAAAACATTTCTCCCTTTGTGTCCAGGCTAACCCTAACAGTGAAGAGATATGGTCGGCTGCTGTGAAGCTGCTACTGGCCAAGGTTGTAGCAGTGCTCCTACTTCCAGGGTGAGTCCCAAATGTGGTTCGGTGTGTGATGGAAGATATACAAGATGGTGTGTGCATATTCACATGTGTGAGAGATGACAGGGATTTGAGTTGAGTGGGGGGGAATGTCCTGCTTCTCCACTATATGTAACTATAACCTTTAACTGTTAGCCTTAGCCAAGACTCCACTATTGATACAGCAAGGTTAATCAGAGCGAGTCCCCTTAGTCATCCATCTTAGTTTCCACAACATCAGTGGCGGTGGGGAGTTAAAGAAGAGATTGAGGGCCCCAAGGGGATAATTTGGCTTATCAGAAGGGCCCACTGGGAGATATAAATAATATACTGTAGGCCTATAACCGCATACAGTTCTCAGTCATTTACTATAAAAGGTCAATTTCAATCTGGAAGCTGGTGGCTGTGTTAGGTGTGCAGGGGTTGCCTCTTAGTCAGGCAGAACAGCAGGAATTGGTGAGATGAACCTGACCTCAGAGAGGAAGTATTATGTGAAGTTAATGGGGCGTTATACAGTAGCAGTCTTCTCCATACATCCATGCCCAGGCTTGCTAGATTCATAACTAGATAGGAAACCACCATAGTGCTCTCTGTTACCAGGAAATCGATCAATGCCCTTGTTTGGCAAGAAAAACCGAGTTTCACTGCTGTAGTCAGCAGAAACTGTCAAGAACTGAGGCTATGCCTGACGATGTTAGCACTTGCAACTTTGAAACATGACATGAACCTTTTTGGGATAGGGGGCAGCATCTTCACTTTTGGATGAATAGCGTGTCCTTAGTGAACTTCCTCCTACTATGTCCCAGATGCTAATATATGCATAATATTAGTAGTATTAGATAGAAAACACTCTGAAGTTTCTAAAACTGTTTGAATGATGTCTGTGAGTATAACAGAACTCATATGGCAGGCGAAAACCTGAGAAAAATCCAACCAGGAAGTGGGAAATCTGAGGTTTGTAGTTTTTCAAAGCTTGGCCTACACATTGAGATATGGATGAGGTTGCACTTCCTATGGCTTCCACTAGATGTCAACCGTCTTTTGAAACTTGAATGAGGATTCTACTATAAAGGAGGGGCTCATGAGACCTCTTTGAGTCAGTGGTCTGTGATTTAAACGGGATATTTTGTCACAACAAGATGCTCGACTATGCATATAATTGACAGCTTTGGATAGAAAACACTGACGTTTCCAAAACTGCAAAGATATTGTCTGTGAGAGCAACAGAACTGATGTTGCAGGCGAAACCCAGATAAAAATCCAATCAGGAAGTGACACATTTTTTGAAACCGCTTCATGCCAATGACTGTGAATATGGCTGTGAATAAGCTACGAATGAGCTTACGTATTCCCCAAGGTGTCTACAGCATTGTGCGTCTTTTTACGCATTTATGTTGAAGAATAGCCATAAGGGACCACATTGAGCAAGTGGTCACATGATGGCTCCATCAGAAAATCTTGCGTAAAGTACACAAGTAGCCATTTTTCCAATCGCTTCTTATGAGAAACCAATTGTCCCGACGGATATATTATCGAATAGATATGTGAAAAACATAAACATCTAAACAACATTTGCCATGTTTCTGTCAATATTATGGAGCTAATTTGGAAAAAAGTTTGACCTTGTAGTGACCGCATTTTCCGGTCGATTTCTCAGCCAAACATGACGAACAAACGGGAGCTTTTTCGCCTACAAAAATAATATTTTTGGAAAAATTGAACATTTGCTATCTAACTGGGAGTCTCCTGAGTGAAAACATCCTATGTTCTTCAAAGGTAAATTACTTAATTTGATTGCTTTTCTTATTTTCGTGAAAATGTTGCCTGCTGCAGGCAGAGCCTAGCATAGCCTTATGCCATGATAAACTTACACAAATGCTTGTCTAGCATTGGCTGTAAAGCATATTTTGAAAATCTGAGATGACAGTGTGATTAAAAAAATGCTAAGCTGTGTCTCAATATATTTCATTTGTGATTTTCATGAATAGGAAGATATTGTAGGAAGATTTATGTCCGCTGCGATATGCTAATTAGTTTGAGGCTATGATTACGCTCCCGGATCCGGGTTTGAGAGTCACAAGAAGTTAAGGAGATGTCGATCTTTAATTCTTTGAATAACAAAATCACCAGATGTTTTGGAATCAAAACATTACTGCAAGTTACGCGCCAATGTAAACTGAGATTTTTTTATATAAATACGCACATTATCGAATAACACATACATGTATTGTGTAACATGAAGTCCTATGAGTGTCATCTGATGAAGATCATCAAAGCTTAGTGATTCATTTTATCTATATTTCTGCTTATTTTGACTTCTATCTTTGGCTGGAAAAATGGCTGTGTGTGTTTTTGTGACTTGGCTCTGACCTAACATAATCATGTGTTGTGCTTTAGCTGTAAAGCATTTTTGAAATTGGACACTGTGGGTAGATTAACAAGATCTTTATCTTTAATTTGCTGTAATGGACTTCTTAATGTGTGAAAGTTACATATTTCCCAAAAATATTTTGGCATTTCGCGCGTTGCCATTTCAGCGGAATATTGTCGAGGGACACCGCGCGAGAAAGTTTAATTACTTTTTAACAATGGTTGTCTTTACACTGCCTACTTTTGTTTGATGTTATTTCTTTGCATGCTTTTATTCACAATGAAATGTTGTTTCTGACGATAAGAGTGTTCTAATGTAAGAACTAAGATGAAAAGTGAATGTAAAGTGTGTGTGTGTGTGTGTGTGTTTGTCCCTATGTTGGTGTTTATGAAGTGAGGCTGGAGTGGGTGTTGGGGAACATTAAAACATATACCGAGGCCCTGAAACACTAAGGAGGAGCAGTCTGAGCACAACGAGAAGGCCAGAAAGGCCTACAACCAGGAGGGGAGAGAGGTCTACAACCAGGGGGAGAGGAGGGGAGAGAACGGGAGGCCTACAACCAGGGGGAGAGGAGGGGAGAGAGGCCTACAACCAGGGGGAGGGGAGAGATGGCCAGAGAGGCCTACGACCAGGGGGAGAGGAGGGGAGAGAGGCCTACAACCAGGGGTAGAGGAGGGGAGAGAGGCCTACAACCAGGGGTAGAGGAGGGGAGAGAAGGCCAGAGAGACCTACAACCAGGGGTAGAGGAGGGGAGAGGAGGGGAGAGAAGGCCAGAGAGACCCACAACCAGGGGGAGAGGAGGGGAGAGAATGCTAGAGAGGACTAAAACCGGGGGGAGAGGAAGGGAGAGAGGCCTACAACCAGGGGGAGAGGAGGGGGAGAGAAGGCCTGAGAGGTCGACAACCAGGGGGAGAGGAGGGGAGAAAAGGCCTGAGAGACCTACAACCAGGGGGAGAGGAGGTGAGAGAAGGCCAGAGAGGCCGACAACCAGGGGGAGAGGAGGGGAGAGAAGGGGAGAGAAGGCCAGAGAGGCCTACAACCAGGGGGAGATAAGGCCAGAGAGGCCTACAACCAGGGGGAGAGGAGGGGAGAGAAGGGGAGGCCTACAACCAGGGGGAGAGGAGGGGAGAGAGGCCTACAACCAGGGGGAGAGGAGGGGAGAGAAGGCCAGAGAGGCGTACGACCAGGGGGAGAGGGGAGAGAGGCCTACAACCAGTGGGAGAGAGGAGAGATGGGGAGAGAGGTCTACAACCAGGGGGAGAGGGGAGAGAAGGCCAGAGAGGCCTACAACTAGGGGGAGAGGAGGGGAGAGAAGGCCAGAGAGACCTACAACCAGGGGGAGAGGAGGGGAGAGAAGGGGAGAGAAGGCCAGAGAGGCCTACAAACAGGGGGAGAGGAGGGGAGAGAAGGGGAGAGAAGGGGAGAGAAGGCCAGAGAGGCCTACAACCAGGGGGAGAGGAGGGGAGAGAGGCCTACAACCAGGGGGAGAGGAGGGGAGAGAAGGCCAGAGAGGCCTACAACCAGGGGGAGAGGAGAGGAGAGATGGGGAGAGAGGTCTACAACCAGGGGGAGAGGAGGGGAGAGAAGGCCAGAGAGGCCTACAACCAGGGGGAGAGGAGGGGAGAGAAGGCCAGAGAGACCTACAACCAGGGGTAGAGGAGGGGAGAGGAGGGGAGAAAAGGCCAGAGAGACCTACAACCAGGGGGAGAGGAGGGGAGAGAATGCCAGAGAGGACTAAAACCAGGGGGAGAGGAAGGGAGAGAGGCCTACAACCAGGGGGAGAGGAGGAGGAGGAGGGGAGGGGAGAGAAGGCCTGAGAGGTCGACAACCAGGGGGAGAGGAGGGGAGAAAAGGCCTGAGAGGTCTACAACCAGGGGGAGAGGAGGTGAGAGAAGGGGAGAGAAGGCCAGAGAGGCCGACAACAAGGGGGAGAGGAGGGGAGAGAAGGCCAGAGAGGACTACAACCAGGGGGAGATACGGCCAGAGAGGCCTACAACCAGGGGGAGAGGAGGGGAGAGAAGGGGAGAGAATGCCAGAGAGGCGTACAACCAGGGGGAGAGGAGGGGAGAGAGGCCTACAACCAGGGGGAGAGGAGGGGAGAGAAGCGGAGAGAAGACCAGAGAGGCCTACGACCAGGGGGAGAGGAGGGGAGAGAGGCCTTCAACCAGGGGGAGAGGAGGGGAGAGAAGGCCAGAGAGACCTACAACGAGGGGTAGAGGAGGGGAGAGGAGGGGAGAGAAGGCCAGAGAGACCCACAACCAGGGGGAGAGGAGGGGAGAGAATGCCAGAGAGGACTAAAACCGGGGGGAGAGGAAGGGAGAGAGGCCTACAACCAGGGGGAGAGGAGGGGAGAAAAGGCCTGAGAGGCGAACAACCAGGGGGAGAGGAGGAGAGAGAAGGGGAGAGAAGGCCAGAGAGGCCTACGACCAGGGGGAGAGGAGGGGAGAGAGGCCTACAACCAGGGGGAGAGGAGGGGAGAGCCTTTTCTCCCCTCTCCCCCTGGTTGTCGACCTCTCAGGCCTTCTCTCCCCTCCTCACCCCCTGGTTGTAGGCATCTCTCCCCTCCTCTACCCCTGGTTCTAGTCCTCTCTGGCATTCTCTCCCCTCCTCTCCCCCTGGTTGTAGGCCTACCTAGCCTTCCTACAACCAGGGGTAGAGGAGGGGAGAGATGCCTACAACCAGGGGGTGAGGAGGGGAGAGGAGGGGAGAGAAGGCCAGAGAAGCCTACAACCAGGTGGAGAGAAGGGGTGAGAGACCTACAACCAGGGGGAGAGGAGGTGAGAGAAGGCCAGAGAGACCTACAACCAGGGGGAGAGGAGGGGAGAGAATGCCAGAGAGGACTACAACCAGGGGGAGTGGAGTGGAGAGAAGGGGAGAGAAGGCCAGAGAGGCCTACAACCTGGGGGAGAGGAGGGGAGAGAAGGGGTGAGAGGCCTACAACCAGGGGGAGAGAAGTGGAGAGAAGGCTAGGTAGGCCTACAACCAGGGGTAGAGGAGGGGAGAGATGCCTACAACCAGGGGGTGAGGAGGGGAGAGAAGGCCTGAGAGGTCGACAACCAGGGGGAGAGGAGGGGAGAAAAGGCCTGAGAGGCGAACAACCAGGGGGAGAGGAGGAGAGAGAAGGGGAGAGAAGGCCAGAGAGGCCTACGACCAGGGGGAGAGGAGGGGAGAGAGGCCTACAACCAGGGGGAGAGGAGGGGAGAGCCTTTTCCCCCTCCCCCTGGTTGTCGACCTCTCAGGCCTTCTCTCCTCCTACAACCAGGTTGTAGGCATCTCTCCCCTCCTCTACCCCTGGTTCTAGTCCCTCTGGCATTCTCTCCCTCCTCCTCCCCTGGGGAGTAGGCCTACCTAGCCTTCCTACAACCAGGGGTAGAGGAGGGGAGAGATGCCTACAACCAGGGGGTGAGGAGGGGAGAGGAGGGAGAGAAGGCCAGAGAAGCCTACAACCAGGTGGAGAGAAGGGGTGAGAGACCTACAACCAGGGGGAGGGAGGGGAGGAAGGCCAGAGAGGCCTGAGAGGAGGGGAGGCCAGAGGACCTACAACCAGGGGAGAGGAGGGAGGGGGGAGAGAATGCCAGAGAGGGCCTACAACCAGGGGGGGAGTGGAGTGGAGAGGGGGAAGGGGAGAGAAGGCCAGAGAGGCCTACAACCAGGGGGAGAGGAGTGGAGAGAAGGCTGCCTACAACCAGGGGAGAGGAGGGGAGAGAAGGCCAGAAGAGGCCTACAATCAGGTGCAGAGGCCTACAACCAGGGGTAGAGGAGCGGAGAGGAGGCCTACAACCAGGGGAAGAGGAGGGGAGAGAAGGCCAGGGAGGCCTACAACCAGGGGGAGTGGAGTGGAGAGAAGGGGAGAGAAGGCCAGAGAGGCCTACAACCAGGGGGAGAGGAGGGGAGAGAAGGGGAGAGAAGGCCAGAGAGGCCTACAACCAGGGGGAGAGGAGTTGAGAGAAGGGGAGAGAAGGCCAGAGAGGCCTACAACCAGGGGGAGAGGAGTGGAGAGAAGGGGAGAGAAGGCCAGAGAGGCCTACAACCAGGGGGAGAGGAGGGGAGAGAAGGGGAGAGAAGGCCAGAGAGGCCTACAACCAGGGGGAGAGAAAGGGAGAGGAGGCCTACAATCAGGGGGTGAGGAGGGGAGAGTGGGGGAGAGAAGGCCAGAGAGGCCTACAACCAGGGGGACAGGAGGGGAGAGAAGGTCAGAGAGACCTACAACCAGGGGGACAGGAGGTGGAGACGAGGGGAAAGAAGGCCAGAGAGGCCTACAACCAGGGGAAGAAGAGGGGGAGAGAAGGCCAGAGACGCCTACAACCAGGGGGATAGGAGGGGAGAGAAGGTCAAGGAGGCCTACAACCAGGGGGAGAGAGGGGAGAGAAGGTCAGGGAGGCAAACAACCAGGGGGAGAGAAGGCCAGAGAGGCCTACAACCAGGGGGAGAGAAAGGGAGAGGAGGCCTACAATCAGGGGGTGAGGAGGGGAGAGTAGGGGAGAGAAGGCCAGAGAGGCCTACAACCAGAAATTAACTTCTTGTTAATCCAACCACGGTGTCAGATTTATAAAATGCTTTTCGGCGTAAGCATACCTGGCCCAGAACATACCTAGCCCAGAACATAGCCCAGTTGACAAATTATTACAGACAGTAACCAGCCAAGCAGAAGCGTTATAATACTCAGAAACAGAGATAAAATTAATCCCTTACCTTTGATGATCTTCATATGGTGGCAATCAGAATGTTCCTTTTGTTCAATAAAGTCTCTTTATATCCAAAAACCTCAGTTTTATTCACACGTTTTCTTCAGCAATCCACAGGCTCAAACGCAGTCAAAACAGGCAGACAAAAAAAATCTAAATTGTATCAGTAAAGTTCTTAGAAACATGTCAAACGATGTTTATATTCAATCCTCAGGTTGTTTTTAACCTAAATGATCTATCATATTTCAACCGGACAATAACGTCGTCAATATAAAAGGTAAACAAGAAATGCACTCTCTCGGGATTGAGCATGAAAAAGCTCTGTGACACGTCAGGGTCCACTCATTCAGACTGGTCTTACTCTCTCATTTATCAGAATTACAAGCCTGAAACAATTTCTAAAGACTGTTGACATCTAGTGGAAGGCATAGGAACTGCAAATCGAGTCCTATGTCAATGGATATTGTAATGGCATTGAATAGAAACCTAAAAAAATATATATTTTTTAAAATTCCTGAATGGATTTCTCTCAGATTTTCGCCTGCCAAATCAGTTCTGTTATACTCACAAACACTATTTTAACAGTTTTGGAAACTTTAGAGTGTTTCCTATCCAAATCTACAAGTTATATGCATATCATATCTTCTGGGCCCGAGTAGCAGGCCATTTAATTTGGGCATGCTTTTCTTCCAAAATTCCGAATGCTGCCCCCTACCCTAGTATAAATTATTTATTAAATCATTATTTCTTAAAGTTCTTGTCTCATCTCTCGTCATCATTTTACCACTGATAGCTAGTTACATACCAATGATTGGTTTAGCATAGCAATATTGTAAATATTGTAGAATGAATAGAATGAACAACCAGGTCAAAAACAACCCAATAGAACTAATGACTAGCCTGTTTGGCTAGCAACTTCAGAACCTGAGAACTATCAACTGGCTTTTGTCCGGACTATATCGTCTGCTGGAAGAATGAAATAAAACTAACTTACTCATTCAAATAAATGTTATAATGAAAATATGTCATTCTCTGTGTTGTCATAATTGTCCTTCAATTTGCAAGAGGCTAAATACAGTATATGTCACCGGAGAAAGCATCCGAGCCAGCAAAACAGCGCCCCTCTGTCTCTGTATGTGTATCAATCTGATGTGGTCTGGTCATAAAGAGTATGACATTGTTGTCGCCTGGAGCATTGAATGCATTGGAGCATTTGGCCTCCCTTGATAAAAGAAAAGTGTAAAATATTAGCCAGTCAATGGTGCGGTAAACTGAGTGAACCAAAAAAAAGTGTAAAGGGAAGCCAGTTTGGATTTGGCTTCACTCCTATCACGAAGAAATACGTCATTGACAGAAACAACTTGAATTGTTGCATGTCGTTGTGTATTTGTCCTCCAGTGGCTAACATTGGCCCTTTCAGAAATTAGCCATGGATGAAAATATATATATTATATTTGAGATTATTCAAACTAGCCACCCTTTGCCTTGATGACAGCAAAGCACACTCTTGGCATTCTCTCAAACAAATTCATGTGTAATGCTTTTCCAATAGTCTTGCAGGAGTTCCCACATATCCTGAGCCCTTGTTGGTTGCTTTTCTTTCACTCTACGGTCAAACTCAACCCAAATCCAAACCATTTCAGTTGGGTTGAGGTCAGGTGATTGTGGAGGCCAGGTAATGTGATGCAGCACTCCATCACTCTCCTTCTTTGTCAAATACCCTAACACAGACTGGAGGTGTGTTTTGGGTCATTGTCCTGTTGAAAAACAAATGATAGTCCCACTAAGGGCAAACCAGATGGAATGAATGCTGTGGTACCCATGATGGTTAAGTGTGCCTTGAATTCTAAACAAATAATTGACAGTGTCATCAGCAAAGCACCCCCACACCATCACACCTCCTCCCCCATGCTTCATTGTGGGAACCACACATGCAGAGATCATCTGTTCACCTACTCTGCATCTCACAAAGACACAGCGGTTGGATCCAAAGGACAGATTTCCACCGGTCTAATGTCCATTGCTCATGTTTCTTGGCCCAAGCAAGTCTCTTCTTCTTATTGGTGTCCTTTATTAGTGGTTTCTCTGCAGCATATTCGACCATGAAGGCCTGATTCACGCAATCTCCTCTGAACAGTTGATGTTGAGGTGTATTTGTTACTTGAACTCTGTGAAGCATTTATTTGGGCTGCAATTTCTGAGGCTGTTAACTCTCTAATGAACTTATCCTCTGCGGCAGAGGTAACTCTGGGTCTTCCTTTCCTCTGGCTCTCCTCATGAGAGCCAGTTTCATCATAGCACTTGGTGGTTTTTGTGACTGCACTTGAAGAAACGTTCAAAGCTCTTGAAATTTGAAATAATGGTGGACTGTTGTTTCTTTTTGCTGATTTGAGCTGTTCTTGCCATAATATGGATCAGTTTTCTTTTACCAAATAGGGCGATCTTCTGTATACCACCCCTACCTTGTCACAACATAACTGATTGGCTGAAACGGATTAAGAAGGAAAGAAATTCGACAAATGAACTTTTAAAAAGGCACACCTGATAATTGAAATGCATTCCTTCCGGGAGAGAGAATGCCAAGAGTGTGCAAAGCTGTCATCAAGGCAAAGAAAGAGTAGCTACTTTGAAGAATCTCAAATATATTTTGATTTAACACTTTTTGTGGTTACTACATGTGTTATTTCCTAGTTTTGATGTCTTCACTATTATTCTACAATGTAGACAGTTGTAATAATAAAGAAAAACCCTGGATTGAGTAGGTGTGCTCAAACGTTTGACTGGTACCTGTATATCACAGTCGAAAGGCATATGACCGAACAGGTTAGATATGCACAATATTTACAGAGCTCTAGGGCTGGTAATTACCAGAGACCTCACGATGCAATATTATCACGATACTTGGGTGCCAATGTGACGTATTGGGATTTTCATGATCCTACATGTATTGTCATTGGATTTTGGAAACATATTGCTCACCATATGTCTACTGCAGAGAGACAATAGAGAGTCCTTAGAAAATTATTTTGGATCTGTCATGGAAATGAGTGTTGAAAACAAATTGGCTCACTATTTATAACGAAGATGGAGAACAAGCTATGCAGGTACAGCCAACCAGAGCAAAAGTATTACTGCGATATTGTCAACATTATATGATATATTGTAAAAAATCTAACTGTATCGATTTGTTTCGTTTTTTTTCATCAGTAAGCTTTGGTCGTCCTCACGGCACCATGGCAACCACGGACATACTCCTTCAAGCAGACTATGTGTGTGTTGTCAGGTTGGAGTTTGTGAGACTGGAGTTCAGGACATGGCTGAAGAACATCGCCAACACACTGATGGCTAAAGCCTCTGCACTCCTACAGGAGTGTCCCAGCAGGTAACATGTTATGGAGAGCAATTCTCTGTCATTTTAGTCTGATCCAATCAGTATTAATGCAAGTTAGCTTGGTCACTGTTTGAGTGAAATGTCTTTGTAAGCAGACAACCCAAAATAATAATAATGGCAAAGTTATGTAAATAAAGGGAATATAATGAACAATAACTTCAACAGAATTCCTTTGTGTTTACTCTAACTCTGCTCTTTTTAGTTTAGTCAGATATCAGAAGGTTGAAGTTGTTTGTATTTTATTACAAACAACTCTCTCTCTCTCTCTCTCTCTCTCTCTCTCTCTCTCTCTCTCTCTCTCTCTCTCTCTCTCTCTCTCTGTCTCTCTGTCTCTGTCTCTGTCTCTCTCTGTCTCTCTCTGTCTCTGTGTGTGTGTGGTAGGTATATTGTGGGCTGAGGCAGTGTTTTTTGAGGGCCTGCCACAGAGGAAGACGAAGAGAGTTGATGCTCTGATGAAGTGTGAACACATCCTGCTCGACGTTGCCAAGAACAACACACGTTATTTTTCTCTCTCAAAATCTCCCCTTCTCTTGCCTCTATTTTTCACTGTTATAGTTATGACTTCCTTCCCCTTTTGTACTATCTCAGTAGGTCAAACTCTCCCTCTCTCTGCTTTCATTCATTCAGTAGGTCAAACTCTCCCTCTCTCTGCTTGCATTCCTTCAGGAGGACAAACTCTCCCTCTCTCTGCTTTCATTCATTCAGTAGGACAAACTCCTCCTTGCTTTATCCTTACCAGGGTTGGGATCAATTCCATTTAAATTCCAGTCAATTCAGAAAACAATTCCACATTTTCCTTATTGAGAAGCATTGGATAGAATTGGAATTGCTGAGTTTAATTGCATGTGTTTGGCGGGCTCTGTGTTCTTGCGTGTCTCACCTCTACTCTCTCTCTCTCTCTGTCTGCTGTAGGAGCAGCAGGAGGAAGTACATAAGAGCTGTGAGAACACTGAGCCGTGTCACAGGGAGCTGTGGTGTGCTGAGTCCAAACAGGTCCTCCACTGACTGAAGAAGATAGGAAAGATCCTCACACAGGTCGCCTTCTGAGGCATAGGCTGGACAGACGGAAACTGTGTTTCTGACTCCATGTCCCTCTGTCCAATAACCACGGACACACACACACCAACTTCTCTCATCTTTTAAAGTCGTAGAGAGTAGCAGTCTATTTGGACACACACACGTGCCTGGCATGACGAGAGTTGACAATGGTTCACGAGCAGTACAGAATATTTGCATATTTGCAATGTTTACAGCGTGTGAAAGCATGTTGGGAAAAGGAGAAGAAAAACTGGGCATTTTGTTGAACTTTATTTTTATTGAATTGTGAAATGTCATGTCCTCCATTGAATCAGAAAATGCTGCTATATATATTTTTTGAATGGCTTTTAAAGACTGTTTATACCCGTGGGTATGCTTAGAGCAGACAAAGTTACCTGACACCAGCTCTGTTAAGACATTTGTTAATATGACAATTTGACCATGGTGTTGTTTTTTAATCCTCTGTAAATCCTCTGTAAAACAATGTTTAATTTGCTCGATCGAGATGTACGCCATACAGGTAGTAGGGCTGGAATTGCCAGGGACCTCACAATAAAATATTATAACGATACTTAGGTGCCTATACAACATGCATTGCGGATCTCACGATTCTATATGTATTGTGATTTGATATTGTGATTTGATGTTCCACATGTATTGCGCATTATGTCTGCTGCAGAGGGACAAGAGACAGAGCATGAGAAAACATCAGGGATTATTACTAATGGATACAATAAGAAAGACTCTGAATACAAGTAAGTCAGCTGGAGCTTCACATTTACTCACGCTAGTCAGTACAAGAATAACATAGAGCAACACTGTGCATGACCAAGGGTGCTCCGTTCTTCTTGTCTGCTGAGTGAAATTGTGCATGGAAGTTTGTGAAGAGGTCAGTATTTATTTTACTTTGCAACTCTATTGCATCCTTGGTCACCATTTCCAAAGCCTCAGCAATTTCAACAGCCTTTTCAAATGTGAGATCTGATTCTGTGAACAAACATTTCTGAATGTATTCATGTTTTAGTCCACAGTAGAATCTATCCCTTACTTAATGTGTCATTTAGGTTCTCTACCAACTCCAAACTCCAAACAGTTTCTTCAACTCTGCTACATACAGTACCAGTCAAAGGTTTGGACACACCTACTTATTCAAGGGGTTTTCTTTATTTTCACTATTATCTACATTGTAGAATAATAGTGAAGACATCAAAACTATGTAATAACACATATGGAATAATGTAGTAACCAAAAAAGTGTTGAACAAATCAAAATATATTTTATATTTGGGATTCCTCAAAGTAGCCACCCTATGCCTTGATGACAGCTTTGCACACTCTTGGCATTCTCTCAACCATCTTCATGAGACAGTCACCTGACATGCATTTCAACAGGTGTGCCTTGTGTGGTAGAAAAATTACATATTTACCTGGTTATTTTACATAAATGGTTAACAATTGATATTTAACTAATAGTAACACATTTCTGTCCTGCTAGCCACCTTGATGACAGCTTTGCACACTGTTGGCATTCTGTCACTAGCTTCACCTGGAATGTTTGTCCAACAGTCTTGAAGGAGTTCCCACATATGCTGATCACCTGTTGGCTGATTTTCCTTCACTCTGCAGTCCAACTCATTCCAAACCATCTAATTTGGCTTGAGGTTGGGTGATTGTGGAGGTCAGGTCATCTGATGCAGCACTCCATCACTTTCCTTCTTGGTCAAATAGCCCTTACACATCCTGGAAGTGTGTTGGGTCATTGTCCTGTTGAAAAACAAATTATAGTCCCACTAACCACAAACCATGGCGTATCGCTGCAGAATGCTCTGGTAGCCAAGCTGGTTAACTGTTTCCTGAATTCTAAATAAATCACTGACAGTGTCACCAGTAAAGCTCCCCCACACCATCACACCCCCTCCATTCTTCACGGCGGGAACCACACATGCAGAGATCATCTGTTCACCTATTCTGCATCTCAAAAAGACAAGGCAGTTGCAATCACAAATCTCAAATTTGGACTCATCAGACCAAAGGACAGATTTCCACTGGTCGTGGACACTGATCGTGTTTCTTGGCCCAAACAAGTCTCTTCATCTTAGCAGTGGTTTATTTGCAGCAATTAGACCATGATGGCCTGATTAACCCATTCTCCTCTGAACAGTTGATGTTGAGATGTGTCTGTTACCTGAACACTGTGCAGAATTTATTTGGGCTGCAATTTCTGAGGCTGAACATATCCTCTGCAGCAGAGGTAACTCTTGGTCTTCCTTTCCTGTGGCGATCCTCGCGAGAGCCAATTTCATTATAGCGCTTGATGGTTCTTGCGACTGCACTTCAAGAAACTTTAAAAGTTCTTGAAAATGTCCGGGTTGACTGACCTTCATGTCTTACAGTAATGAAGGACTGTCATTTTTCTTTGCTTATTTGAGCTGTTCTTGCCATGATACGGACTTGGCATTTTACCAAAGAGGGCTATCTTCTGTACACTACCCCTACCTTGTCTGTCACGCCCAGACCGTAGAAAGCGTTGTATGTGTCTATTTTGTTTTGGTCAAAGTGTGATTTGGGTGGGCAGTCTATGTTCTATGTACTATGTTCTATGATCTTCTATTTCTATGTGTTTGGCCGGGTGTGGTTCTGAATCCGAGGCAGCTGTCTACCGTTGTCTCTGATTGAGAACCATACTTCGGTACCCTTTTCCCCCACCTGTTTTGTGGGATGTTGAAGTTGACTTTGACTTTGTTCAGAGCTTCACGGTTTGCTTTTGTTCTTTGTTTTGTCGGCATCGATTTTAATAAAGAGAAAATGTACACTTACCATGCTGCACCTTGGTCCAGTCCTTCAGCCAGCCGTGACATTGTCACAACACAACTGATTGGCTCAAATGCATTAAGAAGGAAAGAGATTCCACAAATTAACTTTTAACAAGTGTCGTGGAAATTCAGTAATAAGAGAGATGTGGTCACTTCTTCAGACAATCATCTTAATTTAATATCTATTAATTATTGCAATAAGGAGGCTGGCCGACCCCCATCCCTTGAGTGTTGGACCGAGTAACCTAACCTTTACACAAATGCAGAGTACTGTATATAGCTGACACTAACAATGCTCAGTCATGGTTGGTTCAACCCCCCTCATACAGATGGGGCATCTTAAGCCACTCTGGCTCCTGTCATTATCTGCATGTGGGTTGTTGTCTTAATCACACCCTGACTTAGTTTCCCAGATGCAAGGATGATGTTGAGACAATGAGGGATTGTTCTACTCCTAAGCTATCTCTAATAAAACACATTATTGTCCTTGTAATGTAGTCTTTTACCCATTTGTCAGCTCAA
Organism: Oncorhynchus keta; assembly: GCF_023373465.1. Classification (NCBI taxonomy): domain Eukaryota; kingdom Metazoa; phylum Chordata; class Actinopteri; order Salmoniformes; family Salmonidae; genus Oncorhynchus; species Oncorhynchus keta. The sequence goes on along the minus strand of NW_026285052.1, from coordinate 234,420 downwards.
TCCATCTCTGGTGACCATACACCAAGATTAGCTTGGTGTAGACAGACACTAGCAGGACAGAAATGTCTTACAATAAGTTAAGTATCAATTGTTAACCATTAATATCAAATAAACCAGGTAAATACACTTGAAGTCGGAAGTTTACATACACTTGGTTGGAGTCATTAAAACCTTTTGTAACGAGGGGGCAGTATTTGCATTTTGGGAAAAATAACGTTCCCAAAGTAAACGGGATATTTTGTCAGGACAAGATGCTAGAATACGCATATAATTGACAGCTTAGGTTAGAAAACACTCTAAATTTTCCAAAACTGTAAAAATATTATCTGTGAGTATAACAGAACAGATATTGCAGGCGAAAGCCTGAGAAAAATCCAATCCGGAAGTGACTCATGTTTTGAAAGCTCTGCGTTCCTATTGAGCAGTGAATGGGCTATCAACCAGATTACTTTTTCTACGTATTCCCAAGGTGTCTACAGCATTGTGGCGTAGTTTTACGCCTTTATGTTGAAGAATACCCATAAGCGGCTACATTGTGTAAGTGGTCACCTGATGGATCTCAGAGTGATTCTCGCGTAAAATACAGAGGTAGCCATTCTACCTTTCGCTCCTACTGAAAAACCAATTGTCCCGGTGGATATATTATCGAATAGATATTTGAAAAACACCTTAAGGATTGATTATAACCAACGTTTGCCATGGTTCTGTCGATAATATTTTGAATATTTTTCTGCGTTTTCGTGACCGCAATTTCCAGTCGATTTCTCAGCCAAACGTGAAGAACAAACTGAGCTATTTCGTCTACAAAATAATATTTTGGGAAAAAAGGAACATTTGGGAGTCTCGTGAGTGAAAACATCCGAAGCTCATCAAAGGTAAACGATTTAATATGATTGCTTTTCTGATTTTCGTGACCAAGTTACCTGCTGCTAGCTGGACATAATGCTAAGCTAGGCTATCGATAAACTTACACAAATGCTTGTCTTGCTTTGTCTGTAAAGCATATTTTGAAAATCTGAGATGACAGGGTGATTAACAAAAGGCTAAACTGTGTTTCAATATGTTTCACTTGTGATTTTCATGAATAGGAATATTTTCTAGTAATATTTATGTCCGTTGCGTCATGCTAATTAGTGTCAGTCGATGATTACGCTCCCGGATCCGGGATGGGTGGTATCAATAATTAAAACTCGTTTCTCAACCACTCCACAAATGTCTTGCTAGCAAACTATAGTTTTGGCAAGTCGGGTTAGGACATATACTTTGTGCATGACACAAGTAATTTTTCCAACAATAATTTACAGACAGATTATTTAACTTATAATTCACTGTATCACAATTCCAGTGGGTCAGAAGTTTACATACACTAAGTTGACTGTCCCTTTAAACAGTTTGGAAAATTCCAGAAAATTGTGTCATGACTTTAGAAGCTTCTGATAGGCTAATTGACATCATTTGAGTCAATTGGAGGTGTACCTGTGGATGTATTTCAAGGCCTACCTTCAAACTCAGTGCCTCTTCGCTTGACATCATGGGAAAATCAAAAGAAATCAGCCAAGACCTCAGAAAAAAAATTGTAGACCTCCACAAGTCTGTTTCATCCTTGGGAGCAATTTCCAAATGCCTGAAGGTAGCATGTTCATCTGTACAAACAATAGTTTGCAAGTATAAACACCATGGGACCACACAGCCGCCATACCACTCAGGAAGGAAACACATTCTGTCTCCTATAGATTAACATACTTTGTTGCAAAAAGTGCAAATCATTCCCAGAACAACAGCAAAGGACCCTGTGAAGATGCTGGAGGAAACAGGTAGAAAAATATCTATATCCACAGTAAAACAAGTCCTATATCTACATAATCTGAAAGGCCGCTCAGCAATAAGAACCCACTGCTCAAAAACCGCCATAAAAAAGCCAGACTACGGTTTGCAGCTGCACATAGGGACAAATATCGTACTTTTTGGAGAAATATCCTCTGGTCTGATGAAACAACAATATAACTATTTGGCCATAATGGCTATGTTTGGATTGCTATGTTTGGAGGAAAAAGGGGGAAGCTTGCAAGCTGAAGAACACCATCCCAATCATGAAGCACGGGGTTGGCAGCATCATGTTGTGGGGGTGCTTTGCTGCAGGAGGGACTGGTGCACTTCACAAAATATATGGCTTCATGCGGCAGGACATTTTTACTTGGATTAAATATCAAGAATTGTTAAAAACTGAGTTTAAATGTATTTGGCTAAGGTGTATGTAAACTTCCGACTTCAACTGTATGTCATTTTTCTATCACACTAGGCACACCTGTTGAAATCCATTCCAGATTACTGTCTCATGAAGATGGTTGAGAGAATGCCATGAGTGTGCAAAGCTTTCATCAAGGCAAAGGGTGGCTACTTTGAAGAATCTCAAATATGAAATATATTTTGATTTATTGAACACTTTTTTGGTTACTACATGATTCCATATGTGTTATTTCATAGTTGTAATGTCTTCACTATTATTCTACAATGTAGAAAATAGTAACAATAAAGAAAAACCTGTGGACAGGAAAAAGATCAAAACCAGTTTAGAGTCCAGGAGGTACAGAGTGGCAGACAGGCTCGAGGTCAAGGCAGGCAGAGTGGTCAGGCAGGCGGGTACAGAGTCCAGAACAGGGTGGCCAACGCGTTGACTTTTTTCATTAAACCGTTTTTAAACAACCACATAGGCGACATACCGTTTGGATACAATGTACGCAGCCCTACCATGAATAACTCACACCGCTCTGGCTGGCTCCCGAGGACAGGGATTTGCTCGTCTGAAGAACATCTTATAGAAAATTATAAATGGTTGGTGGCCATTCCCTTCTGACATGGGTGCTGTCTTAGTTTAATGGAAAGCACACTTGGGGATGGGATCCATTCATGTAGATAAAATGTAAAACCAACTAATGTTTTGTTTTTTTCTCCACCCTAATAGTCCAAACCGGGAAGAAAAAGGAGAATAGCAAAGGCAGGAGTATGGGAAAACATACATTTCGAACATAAAAGACAAACTGTCACAGAGAGACAGGAAACACAGGGATAAATACTCTGGGGGAAACAAGCGACACCTGGAGGGGGTGGAGACAATAACAAGGACAGGTGAAACAGTTCAGGGTGTGACAGTACCCCCCTAGGGGTGCCACCTGGCATCCTACCTGAGCGCATACCTGGCTGACCCGGGGTGTCGGCGGTGAAAATCGGCGATGAGGGCCTGGTCCAGGATGTCTTTAGCAGGGACCCAGCACCTCTCCTCTGGGCCATAACCCTCTCAATCAACCAGGTACTGGAAACCCCGTGGTAGAACCCTCAGGAGGCGTCTCACCGTATATACGCTGTCTGGCCATCGATGACCCGGGGGGAGGGATGGGCCTGGAAACAGTAAACAAAGGACTGTGAGACACCGGCTTAATCCTCGACACATGGAAGTTAGGGTGAATAAGGAGGGTACGGGGTAACACAAGATGGACAGCAGGGGGTACTCAGGACTCTGGAGATGGGAAAAGAACCAATGAAACATGGAGACAGCTTGCAGGACTCTACCCGAAGAGATCCCGAGTCGAAAGCCATGCCCTCTGCCCAATGTGGTAGCAGGGAGCTGGGGACCAGTGATGGTCCGCTTGTCGACGATACCTGGAGTTGGTCTTGAGAATAGCCGCCCTGGCTCTTCTCCAGATACAAACATCTGGGCCGAGGGTACGCTGACCTCCTGCTCTTGTTCAGGGAAGAGTGGAGGCTGAAACCCCATGGAGCACTCAAAAGAGGAGAGTCCCGTGGCAGAACAGGGAAGAGTGTTCCAGGCATACTCCACCCAGACCAGTTGACGGCTCCAGGTAGTGGGATTGGTTGAGACCAGGAATTTTAACGTGGTCTACAGGTCCTGATTAGCTTGCTCCGACTGGCCGTTTGATTGGGGATGGAGCATAGACTGGCCGATGCCTTCCAAAAACTGAGATGAGAATTGCGGACCCCAGTCATAAACCATATCCACTGGGAGACCATGGATCCGGAAGACGTGCTGGGCTGTTTACTTGGCAGAGGGTAGTTTAGGGAAAGGGATGAAATGAGCAGCCTTAGAAAACCCAATCCACCACTGTCAGAATGACTGTGTCGCTATCAGACGGGGGAAGCCCAGTGACAAAGTCCAGAGAAATATGGGACCAGGGATGATGAGGGACCAGTAGTGGCTGAAGAAGGCCAGAAGGAGCTTACCGTGGAGTCCTGTTCTGGGCACACACCATGCTTGCGACGACGAAGGCAGAGATGTCAGGAACCATTGTGGGCCACCAGAAACGTTGTCGGAGGAATGCTAGGGTACGGCGGGAATCGGGATGACAGGTTTGCCTGGAGGAATGAGCCCATTCCAGGACCCAGGAGTGGACTGAGTTTGGGACAAACAGCCAGTTACCCAGGCCCCCTTTAGGTCCAGGCTGGGAGTGTTGTGCCTTGTGAACCAGGGTCTCAATACCCCAGTCCACAGTGGCTGCTAGGCATGGGATAGGGAGAATGGTTTCGGTGACCAAGAGTGTGTTGCAGAGGAACTGTATAGGCGAGAGAGAGTATCAGGCTTCACATTTTTGGACCCTGGGGAGTAGGAAATGGTGAAGTTGAATCTGGTAAACAACAAAGCCCACCGGGCCTGCCTAGAGTTAAGGTGCATGGCTGTACGGAGATATTCCAGATTTTTATGGTTGGTCCAGACCAAGAATGACTGTTCTGCTCCTTCCAGTTCTCGGTTGCCTACGTCGTAGTTCCTCTCTGCAGAATTGAGATGATGGGACAGGAAGGCACAAGGATGAAGCTTTTGGTCCTGGGCAGATCGCCGGGACAGGATGGCCCCCACTCCAACATCAGATGCATCCACCTCAACCACATATTGATGCGATGGGTCCGGGTGGATGAGGATGGGTGCTGTTGTGTACCGATGCTTCAGGTGCACAAAGGCTTTGTTGACAGCAGGAGACCATTGGAAACGGTACTTTGGGAGAAGCGAGTGCCGAGAGGGAGCCGCCAGGGTGCTGTAACCCTGAATGAAACGACGGTAGAAGTTTGCACATCCTAGGAAATGTTGCAACTGCACCCTGGACGTAGATTGAGGCCAAACCAACACTGCTTTCACCTTTCCAGTATCCATCTGGTCTTTACCCTCAGCAATGACATATCCCAGAAAAGCGTTTGTATAATAATAATAATAATAATAATATAATATAATATATGCCATTTAGCTGACGCTTTTATCCAAAGCGACTTACAGTCATGTGTGCATACATTCTACGTATGGGTGGTCCCGGGAATCGAACCCACTACCCTGGCGTTACAAGCGCCATGCTCTACCAACTGAGCCACAGAAGGACCTAGAGTGGTGTAGAGTGGTGGAACTCACACTTCTCAGCTTTCACGAAAAGTTGGTTCTCCAGGAGGCGCTGAAGGACCTGCCTGATGTCAAGAACATGTTCTTGGGCAGACCGGGAAAAATCCAGGATGTCGTCAAGGTAGACAAACACAAAACGGTTGAGCATCGTTTACCAAAGCCTGAAAGACAGGAGGGGCATTGGTGAGTCCAAACGGCATGACCTGATACTCATAATATCAGCTGGCTGTGTTAAAGGCTGTCTTCCACTCACCCCCCTCACGTATCCGAACCAGGTGGTAGGCATTTCGAAGGTCCAACTAGGGAAAAATGGTGTCCCCCTGGAGAGGTTCAAAATCCGAGGAGAGGAGTGGTAAGGGGTAATGATTTTTTACAGTAATGTGATTAAGTCTACAGTAGTCAATGCAAGGATGCAGGGTCTTGTCCTTCTTCTCTACGAAGAAAAACCCTGCGCTGGCAGAAGATGCTGACAGACGGATGCCTCCAGTAGCCAGAGACTCCTCTATGTATTCCTCCATGGCCTAGGTCTCCGGGCCGGATAGAGAATATAGCGGACCAGGAGTTGGTGTGGCGCCTGGGAGGAGATCAATGGCACAATCATAAGGACAGTGCGGGGATAGGGAAGTTGCACGTGCCTTACTGAAAACTTCAAGTAGGTCATGGTACTCAGTGGGAATGACAGAAACATCCAAAGCCTTGCTGACGTCCCGAGGAAGAAGTCTGGGGAAGGCTGTGCTGCTTGAAGACAGTGGGAATGGCAAAATGGGCTCCAACCCATGATGGAGCTTGTGGTCCAGTCAATAACAGGGTTATGTTTTTGGAGCCAGAAAACCCCAACTCAACAGGAACATGGGGAGATGCAATGAGGAGGCCTTTAAGCCTTGGGACAATTGAGACATGGATTGTATATGTGTGCCATTCAGAGGGTGAATGGGCAAGACAAAAAGATTGAAGTGCTTTTGAACTGGGAATGGTAGTAAGTGCATGGTTCAACGGTTTGTGCAACCTTCTCTCAGAGCAGGTTTGTATTATTCTGTATGTACAGTATATCTGAAACACTCAATTTAGTGTGATACAGCATGTTACGTTTCATATGGTATTCATTCATTTGTGGCTGTCCATCACCTATTTCATATGAAATGTTACGAATTATAATTCGTATTATATCTCATGAATTTGTAAAATGTACAATATGTTATGAATTTGCAAAATGTTTGATATGTTATGAATTCTAGCTAGGTGGCAAACATTAGCTAGGCTAGGGGTTAGGGTTAAGTTTAGGAGTTAGGTTAATGGATTAAGTTTAGATTCATGTGAATGGTTAGCTAAAAGGGTTAAGGTTAGGGGATGGGTTAGCTGACATACTAACTAGTTGCAAAGTAGCTAAAAAGTAGTAAGTAGTTGAACATTTTATAATTAGCCAAAATTGTTCCGACGAGATTCAAACTCACAACCTTTGGGTTGCTAAACTAACCAGCTACCTTCCTTTTGCTTTCTGTCCAAAAAGTATGCAGAATAATTTATCCATGCTTTTTTTACTTATAGGTTAGACTACTGCAATGCTCTACTTTCCGGCTACATGGATAAAGCACTAAATAAACTTCAGTTAGTGCTAAATACGGCTGCTAGAATCCTGAACCAAACAATTTGATCATATTACTCCAGTGCTAGCCTCCCTACACTGGCTTCCTGTCAAGGCAAGGGCTGATTTCAAGGTTTTACTGCTAACCTACAAAGCATTACATGGGCTTGCTCCTACCTATCTCTCTGATTTGGTCCTGCCGTACATACCTACACGTACGCTATCGTCACAAGATGCAGGCCTCCTAATTGTCCCTAGAATTTCCAAACAAACAGCTGGAGGCAGGGCTTTCTCCTATAGAGCAACATTTTGATGGAATCGTCTGCCTACCCATGTGAGAGACGCAAACTCGGTCTCAACCCTTAAGTCTTTACTGAAGACTCATCTCTTCAGTGGGTCATATGATTGAGTGTAGTCTGGCCCAGGAGTGTGAAGGTGAACGGAAAGGCTCTGGAGCAACGAACCGCCCTTGCTGTCTCTGCCTGGCCGGTTCCCCTCTTTCCACTGGGATTCTCTGCCTCTAACCCTATTACAGGGGCTGAGTCACTGGCTTACTGGTGCTCGTTCATGCCGTCTCTAGGAGGGGTGCGTCACTTATGTGGGTTGAGTCACTGATGTGATCTTCCTGTCTGGGTTGGCGCCCACCCTTGGGTTGTGCCGTGGCAGAGATCTTTGTGGGCTATACTCGGCCTTGTCTCAGGATGGTAAGTTGGTGGTTGAAGATATCCCTCTAGTGGTGTGGGGCTGTGCTTTGGCGAAGTGGGTGGGGTTATATCTTTCCTGTTTGGCCCTGTCCGGGGGTATCATCGGATGGGGCCACAGCACAGTGTCTCCTGACCCCTCCTGTCTCAGCTTCCAGTATTTATGCTGCAGTAGTTTATGTGTCGGGGGGCTAGGGTCAGTTTGTTAAATCTGGAGTACTTCTCCTGTCTTATCCGGTGTCCTGTGTGAATTTAATTATGCTCTCTCTAATTCTCTCTTTCTTTCTCTCTCTCTCAGGACCTGAGCCCTAGGACCATACCTGGCATAATGACTCCTTGCTGTCCCCAGTCCACCTGGCCGTGCTGCGGCTCCAGTTTCAACTGTTCTGCCTGTGATTATTATTATTTGACCATGCTGGTCATTTATGAACATTTGAACATCTTGACCATGTTCTGTTATAATCTCCACCCGGCACAGCCAGCAGCGGACTGGCCACCCCACATAGCCTGGTTCCTCTCTGGGTTTCTTCCTAGGTTTTGGCATTTCTAGGGAGATTTTCCTTGCCACCATGCTTCTACACCTGCATTGCTTGCTGTTTGGGGTTTTAGGCTGGGTTTCTGTACAGCACTTTGAGATATCAGCTGATGTACGAAGGGCTATATAAATACATTTGATTTGTTGCTGCAACCATCTGTCTTATGTAACCATACCAAATTTAGACCAGGCTGTAACTGTTTCCCGTATGTATCAAGAATGGTACACCAGTCAACGGACATGCAGCCAACTTGACACAACTGTGGGAAGAGTGTGGAATCGACATGGGCCAGCATCCCTGTGGAACGCGTTTGACACATTGTGGAGTCCAAACCCTGAAGAATTACGGATGTTCTGAGGGCAAAAGGGGAAGCAACTCAATATTGGGAAGTGTTCCTAATGTTCCGTATACTCAGTGTAAATTCACAATACAATCCTTTCACATGAATGCAACAGTTTGAATACAACAGTGTCAGCATTATTCTATTATTACGCATGACACTTTGCCCAAATTATTTCGAGGTCTCTAAAGTGTCCATACCCCATTGATTGGGGTGCATCTTACCTAAACCTGTCCACATTGATACCATGCGCAAATAGTTTCTCTCCAACGAAACCGAAAGAAAGTGAAAATGTGATTGATCGCGGAAGTTTTTCTCGACTTGATGGGACTGGAGTTTGGTGAAATCCTAAGCCCACCGCCAGCAACCCATGACGGAGAGGGAAACTAAAGACGCCAACAGGGATTCAGCAATGTTGGTAACCACGCATCTTCGGGAAAACCACGGCACATCCTGGGTCCGCTTGCCAACGCTTTGACTTTTTTCATTAAACCATATTTAAACAACCACATAGGCGACTTACCGTTTGGATACAATGTACGCAGCCCTACCATGAATAACTCCCACCGCTCTTGCTGGCCCCTGAGGACTGGGATTTGCTCGTCTGAAGAAAATCTTATAGAAAATGATAAATGGTAGGTGGCCATTCCCTTCTGACATATGATGCATACCTGCGTAACGTTGGGTGCTGTCTTAGTTTAATGGGAAGCACACTTGGGGATGAGATCCATTCATAGCCCACCCAATCTACCTACCTCATCCCCATATTGTTTTTATTTACTTTTCTGCTCTTTTGCACACCAGTATCTCTACTTGCACATCACCATCTGCTCATCTATCACTCCAGTGTTAAACTGTAATTACTTCGCTACTATGGCCTATTTATTGCCTTACCTCCTCACGCCATTTGCACACACTGTATATAGACTTTCCTTTTTTATATTGTGTTATTGACTGTACGTTTGTTTATTCCATGTGTAACTCTGTGTTGTTTGTGTCACACTGCGTTGCTTTATCTTGGTCAGGTCGCAGTTGTAAATGAGAACTTGTTCTCAACTGGCCTGCCTGGTGAAATAAAGGTGATTTATTTTTATGTAGATAAAATGTAAAACCAACGAATGTTTCGTTTTTTCTCCACCCTAGACGGGTTCATGTTGTTCTGTTGATCATGATTAAATACAGACGTATAGCCTACTTATTGTGCACGGGTTAGTCACTCTCGTGCGCCCAATAATAACATGTGTCGGGCGCACGAGAGTGAGTAAACTGTGCGTAATAAGTATAAGTATATATTTAATCATGATCAACAGTTCAAAAGGAAACAGTTTAGGGTGGAGAAAACCCCATGAAGTTGTTTTTACATGTTATTTACATGAATGGACCCCATCCCCAACTGTGCTTTAAACTAAGACGTGAATTAAAACAAGATAACTGCCATGTATGTCCTAACTCATGCACTACTAAATGTTTCAGTGTGTGAACGGGCCTGTGCTCCGTAGCGTCGTGGTGTTTCTGCTGTTGGGTGTCTCCTACACTAAGCACAGGTGCAACTATTCGGAGATACTCGGCTCATACAGAGAACTCATCTTCGTTGAACTTCAGAATTTGGTATGTGGACCTTCACAACGTCAAAGTGTGTTAGCGTACTGTTCATAAAATCAAACTGGATTAATCTCACACTTAACCATTAGTTCAGTTTAATCTATATTAATTTGTTCTACCTTTAATAATGTCCCTGAAAATGTCAGATGCAAAATGTACAAGTGAGCAAGACTTATTCAATAAGTCTATAATTTGAGGCACCATATAATAGTATGCAGTTGGCACCCTCACTCCACTCAGAGAAGTGGGCGTGTCTGTACAGTGAATACTTGTTTTTGACTGCCCTCCACTGGTTTGCCTTGTGAACAGTATATTATTTTATTGTCTAACAGTTTGTTTGCTTTATTGGAACAGAATCTGACTGGCAATTTTGACACATCCAAAGAGAGGGACCGTTGTCCCTCAGGAAAGGTAGTGTGTGTGTGTGTGTGTGTGTGTGTGTGTGTGTGTGTGTGTGTGTGTGTGTGTGTGTGTGTGTGTGTGTGTGTGTGTGTGTGTGTGTGTGTGTGTGTGTGTAAGAGAGACCATCTATACTGAATGGGACCCTCAAGTTTCAGCACCATGGACAGGGGATGTAGCTAATGCCCTTCTGTGACAACAACTACCCCTATGGCCTTGCCTTATACTGCAATAAGGACTTGATTTGGTTGTTTGATTTGTTGAATGAATGACTGATTGAAGGTATACAATGCTTGTTAATGGCAGGTGCAGCACGTTTTGCGCTCCATCCATGGTATGACTCAGCAGTTCCTGTGCCAGGGCCGCAGGCAGGGCATTAGACAACAGGGGGACATGGAGACACCAGTGGAGATGATGGAACAGCTGATCAGACAGAACTGCAAACACACTAACCTGGTGAGGTCACTCTTAAACACAGGACTTTTTGTCACTTACATTTTCATTTTTTATAATCATAATAAACATGAATGAGGTATTATCAGTCAATGACGATGTAATGACATGAGATCTTCAGTGTTTTGCTTTCTTTTAGGTGAGAGGACAGAAGAGAGCCGCCCAGTGTGTGACTTCCCAGAGAACGAAGGGAAAGAAGAAGAAGAGGATAAGACTCGTCAGGGCACTGATCAACTGTTGGCAGAAGCTGCAGAGTGTCTACTTGCCCACAAAATGAATGGGAAATACGATGTTTCTCTTTTTCCCAATCGTTTAAAAAAAAGCATGTATGGATTGTGTTTAGTTTGGTTCTCATTTTGTATAGTAGAATCACATCTGTACGTCAGGGATGGTGCTCTTTGTTTATGACCTTTCTTCTTAGTCTGTAGTTCCTCATCTATAAACGACAGATCATCTGAATTAAAGGTAGGCTCAGCGAAATGACGCAGAAAGATGCAGAAAGTAAACAGCATTGTAGGTCAACTTCCACAACAACGTAGAGCAGTGAAACGCAAGGCTCAAATTCTCTACTATTTTGGTGACCTGGCAACCACACTGTGAACAGCTGAACACATGCACAGATATTGCTGCTTGAGGCGATGACATTTTGCTGACTCTACCTTTAATAATGGTTGTTAGAGGATGGTATACAATGCAATTCAAATATTTACTTGTAATACTTTGTGCACACACATAAAACATATGTTGTGTCATAATCCAGAGATTGCGATCCCTTTTCTTAAACATATATTTGGTGCTGTTCTATAAAATGAATCAGTTATTCAAGCTGCCCACAGCTAATAAAGGTTTATCAAACTGCACCAATTGTTTTTTATTCCTTTAATTATCAATACACAGGCTCTTACTAGATATCAACTGTTTTGTTCTCTTTTGTTGTGAAATTGTTATCAAAATGGACAATAAACTGCTACAGCAGGTGACGGCATGAACATTACATGTGTGGGAACTCCATTATACCGAAGACAAAGAGGAGGAAGAAAAAAGACAAAGAAGAGTTTAGATTTTTGATTTGATTTATTAATAACGGATGTCAATGGCGTCAGCTAGTCTTACTGCGGTTCGACACATAATGAAAAAGACATAACAGAAAAAAACTTTACAATTGACATACATTTAAAAACATTAACATGTAGTGCATGTATCAGTTAGACATACAGTTGAAATCGAAAGTTTAGATACACTTAGGTTGGAGTCATTAAAACTCGCTTTTCAACCACTCCACATATTTCTTGTTAACAAACTATAGTTTTGGCAAGTCGGTTAGGATATCTACTTTGTGCATGACACAAGTAATTTTTCCAACAATTGTTTACAGTGAGATTATTTCACTTATAGTTCACTGTATCACCATTCCAGTGGGTCAGAAGTTTACATACACTAAGTTGACTGTGCCTTTAAACTTCCTGGAAAATTCCAGAAAATGATCAAATCAAATCAAAGTTTATTTGTCACGTGCGCCGAATACAACAGGTGTAGTAGACCTTACAGTATAATGCTTACTTACAGGCTCTAACCAATGGTGCGGAAAAAAAGGTATGTGTGTGCGTGTGTGTGTGTGCGTGTGTGTGTGTGTGTGTGTGTGTGTGTGTGTGTGTGTGTGTGTGTGTGTGTGTGTGTGTGTGTGTGTGTGTGTGTGTGTGTAGGTAAATAAAGAAATAAAACAATAAAACAACAGTAAAAAGACATTTGAAAAAAGAGTAGCAAGGCTATATACAGACACCTGTTAGTCAGGCTTATTGAGGTAGTATGTACTTATAGGTATCGTGACTATGCAAGTATGATGAACAGAGTAGCAGAAGTGTAAAAAGAGGGGTTGGAGGGTGGTGGGACACAATGCAGATAGCTCGGTTAGCCAATGTGCGGGAGCACTGGTTGGTCGGCCCAATTGAGGTACTGTGTACATGAATGTATAGTTAAAGTGACTATGCATATATGATAAACAGAGAATAACAGCAGCATAAAAGAGGGGTTGGGGGGGAAGCACACAATGCAAATAGTCCGGGTAGCCATTTGGTTACCTGTTCAGGAGTCTTATGGCTTGGGGGTAAAAACTGTTGAGAAGCCTTTTTGTCCTAGACTTGGCACTCCAGTGCCGCTTGCCATGTGGTAGGAGAGAACAGCCTATGACTGGGGTGGCTGGGGTCTTTGACAGTTTTTAGGGCCTTCCTCTGACACCGGCTGGTGTAGAGGTCATGGATGGCAGGCAGCTTTGCCTCAGTGATGTACTGGGCCGTACGCACTACTCCATGAAGTGCCTTGCAGTCGGAGGCCGAGCAATTGCCATACCAGGCAGTGATGCAACCGGTCAGGATGCTCTCGATGTTGCAGCTGTAGAACCTTTTGAGGATCTCAGGACCCATGCCAAATCTTTTTAGTTTCCTGAGGGGGAATAGGCTTTGTCGTGGCCTCTTCACGACTGGCTTGGTGTGTTTGGACCAATCTAGTTTGTTGTTGATGTGGACACTAAGGAATTTGAAGCTCTCAACCTGCTCCACTACAGCCCCGTCGATAAGAATGGGGACGTGCTCGGTCCTCCTTTACCTGTAGTCCACAATCATCTCCTTTGTCTTGGTTACGTTGAGGGATAGGTTGTTATTCTGGCACCACCCGGCCAGGTCTCTGACTTCCTCCCTATAGGCTGTCTCGTCGTTGTCGGTGATCAGTCCTTCCACTGTTGTGTCGTCTGCAAACTTAATGATGATGTTGGAGTCATGCCTGGCCATGCAGTCGTGGGTGACCAGGGAGTACAGGAGGGGACTGAGCACACACCCCTGGGGAGCTCCCTTGCTGAGGGTCAGCGTGGCAGATGTGTTGATACCTACCCTCAACCCCTGGGGGCGGCCCGTCAGGAAGTCCAGGATCCAGTTCCAGAGGGAGATTTTTAGTCCCAGGATCCTTAGCTTATTGATGAGCTTTGATGGCACTATGGTGTTGAACGCTGAGCTGTAGTCAACGAATAGCATTCTCACGTAAGTGTTCCTTTTATCCAGGTGGGAAAGAGCAGTGTGGAGTGCAATAGAGATTGCATCATCTGTGGATCTGTTTGGGCGGTATCCAAATTGGAGTGGGTCTAGGGTTTATGTGATAATGATGTTGATGTGAGCCATTACTAGCCTTTCAAAGCACTTCATGGCTACGGACGTGATTGCTACGGGTTTGTAGTCATTTAGGCAGGTTGCCTTTGTGTTCTTGGGCACGGGGACTATGGTTGTCTGCTTGAAACATGTTGGTATTACAGACTCAATCAGGGACATGTTGAAAATATCATTGAAGACACCTGCCAGTTGGTCAGCACATGCCCGGAGCACACGTCCTGGTAATCCGTCTGGCCCCGCATCCTTGTGTATGTTGACCTGTTTAAAGGGCTTACTCACATCGGCTACGGAGAGCGTGATCACACAGTCGTCCGGAACAGCTGATGCTCTCATGCATGCCTCAGTGTTGCTTGCCTTAAAGCGAGCATAGAAGTGATTTAGCTCGTCTGGTAGGCTCGTGTCACTGGGCAGCTCGTGGCTGTGCTTCCCTTTGTAGTCTGTAATAGTTTGTAAAGGTAAATGTAAAAACAAGCTACATATGGATCTGATGACCCTATCTCCTCGCAGCAAAATCCGCAGAGCTGGGAAGTTGTATCCCCCATATATATAACATTCTATTGGTTGCAAGAATGTTGTATAATAATTTAAATAAAAAAATGCTAAGTTTTAAATCCGGCGTCTGTCACGTTCTGACCATAGTTCTTTTGTGTTTTCTTTGTTTTAGTGTTGGTCAGGACGTGAGCTGAGTGGGCATTCTATGTTTTGTGTTTCTATGTTGGGTTTGTTGTTTGGCCTGATATGGTTCTCCATCAGAGGCAGGTGTTTGTCATTGTCTCTGATTGGGAACCATATTTAGGTAGCCTGTTTTGTGTTGGGTTTTGTGGTGGTTGTCTTCTGTCTTTGTGTTCATGCACCAGATAGGACGGTTTCGGTTTTCACATTTGTTGTTTTGTATTTTGTAGTGTTCTCATTTATCGTCTATATTAAACATGTTGAACACTAACCACGCTGCATTTTGGTCCTCCTCTCCTTCAATGGAAGAAAACCGTTACAGAACCACCCACCACAATAGGACCAAGCGGCGTGGAAGGGAGAGGCAGCACTATTTAGAGAAATGGACTTGGGAGGAGATCCTAGAGGGGAAAGGACCCTGGGCACAGCCAGGAGATTATCGCTGCCCCAAAGAAGAGCTGGAGGCAGCGAAGGCGGAGAGGCGCTGGTATGAGGAGGCAGCATGGCGGCGTGGATGGAAGCCCGAGAGACAAAAATGTATTGGGTGGGGGCACAGGGAGAGTGTGGCAGAGTCAGGAGTCAGACCTGAGCCAACTCCCCCTGTTTACCGTGAGGAGCCAAGGATGGAATCAGAGCAATTGGCGAAGTTGAGGTGGGCGTCTGAGAGTGTGGAGGAGTTATTAGACAAATTGGAGGAGAGTGAATGGAGGAGAGATTATGAGACATTCCAGGAGTTGTTGGTAAAATTGGAGGAGAGGGAGGAGAGAGAGCTGTTGATATGGCGTAGTATGTACGGAATTCACCCTGAGGAGCGTGTTAGCTGTCTGATGCCACATGTGTCAGTGCGCCTTGTCTGTCTAGAGCTGTTAGAGTCTCCCGCCTGTCCAGAGCTGCTAGAGTCTCCCGCCTGTCCAGAGCTGCTAGAGTCTCCCGCCTGTCCAGAGCTGCTGGAGTCTCCCGCCTGTCCAGAGCTCCTAGAGTCTCCCGCCTGTCCAGAGCTGCTGGAGTCTCCCGCCTGTCCAGAGCTCCTAGAGTCTCCCGCCTGTCCAGAGCAGCTAGAGTCTCCCGCCTGTTCAGAGCTGCTAGAGTCTCCTGCCTGTTCAGAGCTGCTAGAGTCTCCCGCCTGTCCTGAGCTGCCAGAGTCTCCCGTCTGTCCTGAGCCGCCAGAGCCGCCGGCCTGCAAGGAGCCGCCAGTCTGCAAGGAGCCGCCAGAGCCGCCAGTCTGCAAGGAGCCGCCAAAGCCGCCAGTCTGCCAGGAGCCTGATTTGTTTGAAAATGTCCGTTATTGATGTCCATTTAGCTACTTTGGTTAGCGCGTTTGGTAAACAATTCCAAAGTCACAAAGCGCGTCCACTATAACGTGACGAAATGTCCAAAAGTTCCGTAACAGTCAGGAGAAACATGTCAAACAAAGTACTGAATCAATCTTTAGAATGTTGTTTACATATATCTTGAATAACGTTCCAACCGGAGAATTAGAATGACTTCAGATGACCGGTGGAACGCAGGTCCTTCCCCTGTGAACGTACATTGTGAAAGCATGGTCAACTCGTGGCAGTGGTGACTATTTCCTGTCTCATTAGACCCCCCTTCACATTAGAGTCATGAGACAAAGTTCTATTGACTGCTGACATCTAGTGGAAGGCGTAGGAAGTGAAAACTCATCCATATCTCGCTGTAATTTCAATGAGAGCTTGGTTGAAAATCCACCCCCAGAAGAACATACAAACAGGAAGTGGAATTTCTCAGGTTTTTGCCTGCAATATGAGTTCTGTTATACTCACAGACATAATTCAAACCGTTTTAGAAACGTCATGGTGTTTTCTATCCAATACAAATAATAATATGCATATATTCGCAACTGAAACTGAGGAGCTGTTATCTTTGACCAATTTTGGTCTTTAATGCTGTGCTGACAGACAAGTTCCTTACTTTCTCCCCCTTCTACATGCCTCTTCCAATTTTGCGGTAATGCTGCAATTAGTTGGTTCTAATTTTTGGTAGAGCAGACATTTCCATATGTGTTTCTTAGCTGCATGTGTGACTTATCTCCACCAGTCCTATTTATGATATCATTTACAAAGATTATACTTTTTTTGTTATCGAAAAATAACGTTTTTTAAATCAAATTAGTTTATTTCAGTTTAACCACAATATGTTTTGTATTTTTTGTTCTGTTTTTTCAGGTGGATTAAACTGAAATTGCAACCAACTTTCTATGGCTTGTTTAATAAATCCTCTTAGTTAATGCGAGTGTAGCGAAATGCTTGTTCTTCTAGTTGCGACAATGCAGTAATAACCAACAAGTAATCTAACTAACAATTCCAAAACTACTGTCTTATACACACAAGTGTAAGGGGATAAAGAATATGTACATAAAGATATATGAATGAGTGATGGTACAGAGCGGCATAGGCAAGATGCAGTAGATGGTATCGAGTACAGTATATACATATGAGATGAGTATGTAAACAAAGTGGCATAGATAAAGTGGCTAGTGATACATGTATTACATAAATATGGAGTAGATGATATAGAGTACAGTATATATGTATACATATGAGATGAATAATGTAGGGTATGTAAACATTATATTAGGTAGCATTGTTTAAAGTGGCTAGTGATATATTTTACATAATTTCCCATCAATTCCCATTATTAAATTGGCTGGAGTTGAGTCAGTGTGTTGGCAGCAGCCACTCAATGTTAGTGGTGGCTGTTTAACAGTCTGATGGCCTTCAGATAGAAGCTGTTTTTCAGTCTCTCTGTCCCAGCTTTGAGGCACCTGTACTGACCTCGCCTTCTGGATGATAGCGGGGTGAACAGGCAGTGGCTCGGGTGGTTGTTGTCCTTGATGATCTTTATGGCCTTCCTGTAACATCGGGTGGTGTTGGTGTCCTGGAGGGCAGGTAGTTTGCCCCCGGTGAAGCATTGTGCAGACCTTACTACCCTCTGGAGAGCCTTACGGTTGTGGGTGGAGCAGTTGCCGTACCAGGCGGTGATACAACCCCCCAGGATGCTCTCGATTGTGCATCTGTAGAAGTTTGTGAGTGCTTTTGGTGACAAGCCGAATTTCTTCAGCCTCCTGAGTTTGAAGACGCGCTGCTGCGCCTTCTTCACGATGCTGTCTGTGTGGGTGGACCAATTCAGTTTGTCTGTGATGTGTATGCCGAGGAACTTAAAACTTGCTACCCTCTCCACTACTGTTCCATCGATGTGGATAGGGGGGTGTTCCCTCTGCTGTTTCCTGAAGTCCACAATCATCTCCTTAGTTTTGTTGACGTTGAGTGTTAGGTTATTTTCCTGACACCACACTCTGAGGGCCCTCACCTCCTCCCTGTAGGCCGTCTCGTCGTTGTTGGTAATCAAGCCTACCACTGTTGTGTCGTCAGCAAACTTGATGATTGAGTTGGAGGCGTGCGTGGCCACGCAGTCGTGGATGAACAGGGAGTACAGGAGAGGGCTCAGAACGCACCCTTGTGGGGCCCCAGTGTTGAGGATCAGCGGGGTGGAGATGTTGTTACCTACCCTCACCACCTGGGGGCGGCCCGTCAGGAAGTACAGTACCCAGTTGCACAGGGCGGAGTCGAGACCCAGGGTCTCGAGCTTGATGACGAGCTTGGAGGGTACTACGGTGTTAAATGCCAAGCTGTAGACGATGAACAGCATTCTCACGTAGGTATTCCTCTTGGGTTAGGGAAGTGTGCAGTGTGGTTGAGATTGCATCGTCTGTGGACCTATTTGGGCGGTAAGCAAATTGGAGTGGGTCTAGGGTGTCAGGTAGGGTGGAGGTGATATGGTCCTTGACTAGTCTCTCAAAGCACTTCATGATGACGGAAGTGAGTGCTACGGCGCGGTAGTCGTTTAGCTCAGTTACCTTAGCTTTCTTGGGAACAGGAACAATGGTGGCTCTCTTGAAGCATATGGGAACAGCAGACTGAGATGGGGATTGACTGAATATGTCCGTAAACACACCAGCCAGCTGGCCTGCGCATGCTCTGAGGGCGCGGTTGGGGATGCCGTCTGAGCCTGCAGCCTTGCAAGGGTTAATACGTTTAAATGTTTTAATCACCTCGGCTGCAGTGAAGGAGAGGCCGCATGTTTTGGTTGCAGGCCGTGTCAGTGGCACTGTATTGTCCTCAAAGCGGGCGAAAAAGTTATTTAGTCTGCCTGGGGGCAAGACATCCTGGTCCGTGACAGGGCTGGTTTTCATTTTGTAATCCGTGATTGACTGTAGACCCTGCCACATGCCTCTTGTGTCTGAGCCGTTGAATTGAGATTCTACTTTGTCTCTATACTGACGCTTAGCTTGTTTGATTGCCTTGCGGAGGGAATAGCTACACTGTTTCTATTCGGTCATATTTCCGGTCACCTTACCCTGATTAAAAGCAGTGGTTCGCGCTTTCAGTTTCACGTGAATGCTGCCATCAATCCACGGTTTCTGGTTTGGGAATGTTTTAATCGTTGCTATGGGAATGACATCTTCAACGCACGTTCTAATGAACTCGCACACCGAATCAGCGTATTCGTCAATGTTGTTGTCTGACGCAATACAAAACATATCCCAGTCCACATGATGGAAGCAGTCTTGGAGTGTGGAATCAGATTGGTCGGACCAGCGTTGAACAGACCTCAGCGCGGGAGCTTCTTGTTTTAGTTTCTGTCTGTAGGCAGGGATCAACAAAATTGAGTCGTGGTCAGCTTTTCCGAAAGGAGGGCGGGGCAGGGCCTTATATGCGTCGCGGAAGTTGGAATAGCAATGATCCAAGGTTTTGCCAGCCCTGGTTGCGCAATCGATATGCTGATACAATTTAGGGAGTCTTGTTTTCAGATTAGCCTTGTTAAAATCCCCATCTACAATGAATGCAGCCTCAGGATGTATGGATTCCAGTTTGCAAAGAGTCAAATAAAGTTCATTCAGAGCCATCGATGTGTCTGCTTGGGGGGGAATATATACGGCTGTGATTATAATCTAAGAGAATTCCCTTGGTAGATAAAGCGGTCGACATTTGATTGTGAGGAATTCTAAATCAGGTGAACAGAAGGACTTGAGTTCCTGTATGCTTTTGTGCCACACCACGTCTCGTTAGCCACAAGGCATACGCCACCGCCCCTCTTCTTACCAGAAAGATGTTTGTTTCCGTCGGCACGATGCGTGGAGAAACCAGCTGGCTGCACCGACTCCGATAGCGTCTCTCCAGTGAGCCATGTTTCCGTGAAGCAAAGAACGTTACAGTCTCTGATATCCCTCTGGAATGCTACCCGTGCTCAGATTTCATCAACCTTGTTGTCAAGAGACTGGACATTGGCGAGAAGTATATTGGGGAGTGGTGCACGATGAGCCCGTCTCCGGAGTCTGACCAGAAGCCCGCTACTCTTTTACGAAGTCGTTTTTTGGGGTCGCCGGCTGGGATCCATTCCGTTGTCCTGGGTGAAAGGCAGAACACAGGATCCGCTTCGCGAAAGTCGTATTCTTGGTCGTACTGATGGTGAGTTGACGCTGCTCTGAAACCTAAGATGTACTAATGTAAGAAATAACAGGTAAAAAAACAAAAAACTGCATAGTGTCCTAGGAACGCGAAACGAGGCGGCCATCTCTGTCGGCGTATGTCGGCTGGCCCTTGCTACATATTCGTTGCCAGACCCACTGGCTCCAGGTCATCTATAAATCTATGCTAGGTAAAGCTCCGCCGCCTTATCTCAGCTCACTGGTCACGATAACAACACCCAACCGTAGCACGCACCCAAGCAGTCATCCCCAAAGCCAAACAACATGTTTGGCCGCCTTTCCTTCCAGTTCTCTGCTGCCAATGACTGGAACGAATTGCAAAAATCGCTGAAGCTGGAGACTTATATTTCCCTCACTAACTATAAACTTCAGCTATCTGAGCAGCTAACCGATCGCTGCAGCTGTACATAGTCCATCTGTAAATATCCCACCCAATCTACCTACCTCATCCCCATATTGTTTTAATTTACTTTTCTGCTTTTTTCCACACCAGTATTTCTAATTTCACATCATCGTCTGATATTTATCACTCCAGTGTTCATTTGCTAAACTGTAATTACTTTGCTACTATGGCCTATTTATTTCCTCACGCCATTTGCACAGACTGCATATAGACTATTTTTATTTCTATTGTGTTATTGACTGTACTCTTGTTTATTCCATGTGTAACTCGGTGTTGTTGTTTGCTTTTCTTTTTCTTGGCCAGGTCGCAGTTGTAAATGAGAACTTATTCTCAACTAGCCTACCTGGTTAAATAAAGGTGAATCATTTTTTTTAATAAAAGGTTGAAAAGCCAAAACACATATAGTGGGGAGAACAAGTATTTGACACACTGCCGATTTGGCAGGTTTTCCTACTTTCAAAGCATGTAATTTTTATCAAAAGTACAGTTTTCAAGTAATTAACTTGCATTTTATTGCATGACATAAGTATTTGATCACCTACCAACCAATAAGAATTCCGGCTCTCACAGACCTGTTCGTTTTTCTTTAAGATGCCCTCCTGTTCTCCATTCATTACCTGTATTAACTGCACCTGTTTGAACTCGTTACCTGTATAAAAGACACCTGTCCACACACTCAATCAAACAGACTCCAACCTCTCCACAATGGCCAAGACCAGAAGGCTGTGTAAGGACATCAGGGATAAAATTGTAGACCTGCACAAGGCTGGGATGGGCTACAGGACAATAGGCAAGCAGCTTGGTGAGAAGGCAACAATTGTTGGCGCAATTATTAGAAAATGGAAGAAGTTCAAGATGACGGTCAATCACCCTCGGTCTGGGGCTCCATGCAAGATCTCACCTTGTGGGGCATCAATGATCATGAGGAAGGTGAGGGATCAGCCCAGAACTACATGGCAGGACCTGGTCAATGACCTGAAGAGAGCTGGGACCACAGTCTCAAAGAAAACCATTAGTAACACACTACGCCGTCATGGATTAAAATCCTGCAGCGCATGCAAGTTCTCCCTGCTCAAGCCAGCGCATGTCCAGGCCCGTCTGAAGTTTGCCAATATCCACCTGGATGATCCAGAGGAGGAATGGGAGAAGGTCATGTGGTCTGATGAGACAAAAAATAGAGCTTTTTGGTCTAAACTCCACTCGCCGTGTTTGGAGGAAGAAGAAGGATGAGTACAACCCCAAGAACGCCATCCCAACCGTGAAGCATGGAGGTGGGATCATCATTCTTTGGGGATGTTTTTCTGCAAAGGGGACAGGACGACTGCACCGTATTGAGGGGAGGATGGATGGGGCCATGTATCGCAAGATATTGGCCAACAACCTCCTTCCCTCAGTAAGAACATTGAAGATGGGTTGTAGCTGGGTCTTCCCAGCATGACAACGACCCGAAACACACAGCCAGGGCAACAAAGGAGTGGCTCCATAAGAAGCATCTCAAGGTCCTGGAGTGGCCTAGCCAGTCTCCAGACCTGAACCCAATAAAAATCTTTGGAGGGAGTTGAAAGTCCGTATTGCCCAGCGACAGCCCCGAAACCTGAAGGATCTGGAGAAGGTCTGTATGGAGGAGTGGGCCAAAATCCCTGCTACAGTGTGTGCAAACCTGGTCAAGAACTACAGGAAACGTATTAACTCTGTAATTGGAAACAAAGGTTTCTGTAATATTAAGTTCTGCTTTTCTGATGTATCAAATACTTATGTCATGTAATAAAATGCAAATTAATTTCTTAAAAATCATACAATGTGATGTGTATCTGGATTTTGGTTTTAGATTCCGTCTCTCACAGTTGAAGTGTACCTATGATAAAAATGACAGACCTCTACATGATTTGTAAGTAGGAAAACCTGCAAAATCGGCAGTGTATCAAATATTTGTTCTCCCTAGGTTATGGTCAATAATATCAAAGGCTGCATGGAAATCTAACAGTACAACTCCCAGAATATTCTTATTATCAATTTTTTCAACCAATTATCAGTCATTTGTATCAGTGAAGTACACGTTGAGTGCCCTTCTCTATAAGCATTCTGAAAGTCTGTTGTTAATTTGTTTACAGAGAAGTATCATTATATTTAGTCAAACACAAACTTTACCAACAGTTTGCTAAGAGCTGGCAGCAAGCTGATTGGTCTGCTGTTCGAACCAGTAAAGGCTGCTTTACCGCTCTTGGCCTGAGGACAAGGACTTTCCTCTAGGCTCAGATTAAAGATATGACAGATAGGAGTGGCAATAGAGTCAGCTAAAAATGTGATTATTTATTAGCCTATTGTATATAAGTATTTTGGTCATGCAACAGTATAAATGATTTTGCACGAGGCCAAATTCACATGATATGCCTAACAGGTGCTGTAAGATTACAATATAATGTATCTGCCAGTTTGGAAAAGCGTAAACAATACTGTTACGTCCGTAGTTGGATGAATGAGACCAAAGCACAGGGTGGGAAATTATTTTTAATACTGAACTCCGACAAAACAACAAAATACAAAACCGAACGTAAAGTTCTGCAGGGCTAGACAGCAACTATGCAAAAACAAGATCCCACAATATAGGGTGGGAAAGGGCTGCCTAAGTATGATCCCCAATCAGAGACAACGATAGACAGCTGCCTCTGATTTGGAACCTGATAGGTGAGAATTGTCTGTTAATTGAATGATTAGAATATTCCGCCCTGAAACATATAACTGTATGGAATTGATTAGAATGTATAAAATCATAATCAATAAATGTGTAGTCCTAGTCAGAATTAGGGTAAAATAATATGTCTTTATGGTATTTTAAACACAGACTGTCTGAGCTTGGTGCCGACCTGACTAGAGATTTGGGAGAGAACAGGGAGTATGTCTCAAGGACAAGGTCACTATCTCTGTTGGCTGGGTAGTGAGACAGACAGTGTGTGCGTAGCAGGACATGTGTGTGCGTATGTTTGTGTGTATGGTTCTGTGTATGTGTGGGCGTGAGAAGTCAGTATAAAATGAATTGTTTTGTATTTTTGACTTAAGAACGTTCCCGCGAATAAACCTTTTTGGACTACTTTAGCTGGGCCTCTGTCTGTTTCATTCGACCAGGATCTTACAAATTCTGGTTTGCAGACAGAGTAATATACTTAAATTGGGTTATGTACCTGGAGAACATAATTCTCTTATCATTTGGTCCTTCGAGCCGGATCTCAATACCTGCCTCTGTCGTAGGATCCGTAAGACAAAGACCTGACCTCTGAATTGAGGGTTTATTTCAGGCCAGTGGATGAACTGGTACACAACAGAGGTTGTGACGAGATCCAAACTACATTGTTTTTCCCAGTCTATATTTAAGGCTTTATTCACGAATTTGGGGAATTGTCGCTTGGGCTACATTCAGAAATATATTTGATTGCCTTTGCATAGTTTAGGTGTTGATTTTAAATTCCCGTAGTAGAGGGCATTCTTACCCGATGACCTATCTTTAGAATTTTGTGTAGGGAAAAGTTTTAAAGGCAACGAAGTATTCTATGAAAATGGAGGTAGGAATTGGGTGTAGAGACACCTAGGCAACAATAGAAGGGGGTCCGTAATGACACCGGGTATCTGCAGTACCAAACTATACTAAAGAATATTAAAGAATATATTAGAAGGTCCGTAAATGACGCAAGGTAGCAGTGACACCAAGACTATCAGTGGACACTACACTACCTGTATAAACTAAAGAAGAGAGGGAAACCTAATATAGCGGAGTGAGATACTAGATATTAACGTCAAAAGAACAAGCAACAACAGAAAAATAGGCTACTGACTAGGGATTTACGACCCCTGGAAAATACGGATGTCCGATCGAAAAACACCTCTATAGATAAAGTTTCAGGAAAGGAAAAACACAGAGGTTAAGAGATTTTCCGGAATGGCACGAAGGTATCTGCACGCACTACCAATGGGAACTATCTAATGTTGAGACCTAAACGATAAATTGGCCAATATACATTAGCCGATCAAACATACTAAGATCTAACTGTAAGACCTAAAAGTAAAACTGGTTGAAGTAATTGATCTAAAGTATATTAGTAGGAAGGGAGGCAAGAACTACCGGAGGCACGCAAAATAGGTTAGACCATTCCACGAAAAGAGCACACACATAGGGAATAGTGACATAAGAGATCAGAGTTTTAAGCACACACATAGAATAAGAAGATCATTATTTGCGTGTGAGATAGATATATTTATCAGTCAAAAGTCATAAGGAGAAACTAAGAATAAGTAGAACGTATAGTTGTATAAAGTGTGAGAAGTAAATAATGTATCAGGATTCATACAAATAATTATTGTAAAATTAATGGGGTATTTCTCGACATAGGTTCAGGAGAGCTCCTATAGTACTTGGACATTGGCAAAAAGCACATACATAGATCATAGGAATAGATACACCTAGAGTGAGTTTGAGATTAAGCATAGAAACCACAAGGTTTTACTAAACATGAGTAGTAAGATGCTCAATGGAGGTTCCAGAATTAACCGGAGATGAGCATTTAAAAGATAAAAGATATGGGCAGATAAGCAGCAGGCAGAGGGGCTCGACACAGCTAGGGTATGGTTAGCCAAAGCGAGGAAGAGAGCAGAAAGAGAAAAGAAAAAGTAAGAGGGAAGATGTAAGCAGCCAGAAACTAGGAAAGAAAAAAGATAGGGCTAGCTGCCCTAGGGAAAGTCAGGAAAGATTTAACCGAACTAGGACAGGATTTTGCAAACGTATTGAGAAAGTGCATAGAGGTAGAGAAAGGGAGAAAGTCAAGAAAAGTGGATAGAAACAGTCAGAATAAAGTGGGAGATAGATGCTTTAACCGTAACAAACCAGGTCATTTTGCTAGAGATTGTGAGGCACCGTGTAAACACTGCAATAAAATAAGCCATAATCACAGAGCCTGTAAACAGAGAGAACAGGTTGAGTCAGAGCATCTGACCATAACTATCGGGGTAATTCTAGACAAGCATAAAGGATCAGATGATAGAAGGATCAGACGATAGAAAATTTTTGAATTGCAATGAGACAGGACATTTCCCACGGGAGTGTAAGGCTCCCTGTAAACATTGTGACCGAGTAGGAAGCAAACACCGCAATTGCAAACATAAGGGGAAGGTCAGGCCGACAATCGGGAGAGAAAGAGAGAGACAAGGACAACTAGAGCGAGATTAATGAGATTCCTCGCTGGGGAAACGCTTGGACCTTTGTGCCTCCATCTCTTAAATAGTGCTGTTGGTCCAGGGGTAGAATTTTTGCCTACAACGCGGGAGACTCGTGTTCGTATCTCAGCCTTAGCACCGATAGACTCAAATTCATTCTGATTGTAATTCAATTACTGATATGTTTTGCCGGGAGAGATACGGTTAGTTAGTGTTTGTTTAGGATAGAAACTGAACATTTTAATAGCTTGTTTAGGTTAATTGAAAGACTAATCCATTCTAAATAATAGCGGGGTGATTTCGATGGAATACGTTGTCTTCCCTAAACGGTCCTCTGGAACAACGTATTGGGAGTCGTATTTAAAATACTGAATCATAGGAGGGACAGTACTTGAGTACGATAGAGTTGTGCCCATCGAAATGTCATTATTCTTATGGATTAACTGACATACGTTATAAATTTAGCTAAGTACATGGTACTTTTGAAATTTGGAGTATAGAAAGTTTGAAAGCTTGCGATAGACTTAAAACGGAGCTCGGTTTGAGTAGAGGGTACGTTGCAGGAGAAATAACGTAAAACTGTGTCATGAAGTAGAATACACAATAACGGTACTCAAATTGATCTGACAGATGTTCGGGTACAGACTCTTTTCTGTACTTCTGGCAGTACAATTTTGATTGAGAGATGTTGATTAATGTTGTAAGTTCTGTTCAAGATCAGACATTCGTATTCTAAACATTATAATCTGTTTCCATTACGTGGAACCTTGTCCGGTTGGTAAAGGGGATTGCAGGTTGAGTTAATTTTATTTTAAAGGGACAGTACACATTAATCACAGTTGTGGGTATCTAATGGCAGGATATTCCTACTAAGAATTTTCGGAGACCGTCTGCAGACGGACTGAATGGGTTTCATATATCACCATTGAGGAAATCTAAAACTGATGATTGGAAGGAGTAAAATGGAATGATCATTAGGTTTTGGTTGTAGTTAACGTTTGGGTTACTGAATCGGGGTAGTTTGACAAAGGTATTTTTTGGGGAAAGTAATGCTTCATTGTCTTTCTGAATTTTCTTCCGGGGCTGTAATCTTGAAGGGAGCGAGTGAGTGAGATAGAGGCATGTTTCTCCCAAAATTTAAAAGGCCTGGATATGTTGTGTTTGTTTTTAGCTTTAGGGTTTGTGGAGATTTCCATTTTTCTATAGACACAAAATCTTAAAGGGGTACACACATGTGGAATATGAGAAGTTTTATTTTCTGAGTTTTAATTAAACATGTGAATTCTTTTGATAAGGGAATGTTCTGGGAATATATCAATTGAGTGACACCGACTGTAAAAGGGTGGTATGACCTTTGACCTCTATCATGGCTTTTTCCTTTGTGGTCTGATCAGCCTCATGGGAGTGCCATCTGGATAAGGAATTTAAGGTCATTTGTGATACTGATTTTAAGGTTATTTGAGTAATTCATAATTATGAACGAGTTTATAGTTCCTTGACATAGTTGTAATTTGAACCAATGAGAAGAAAGAAATGGCATAGACTTGGAATAAGGGCAGACTTTCTTGAGTCTCTCTTCCGATGGCCATAAGGGTACAATAAGTTCTCTTTGTGGAGGGTTCCAGAGTAGTAAATGTGATCTGGTCATGTTATTTGAAACTGTTGTTATATCTTTTGACCGGTAGTAGTATTTTTATATATATATGACGCTCCGGGAGAATATTGGGTTAAAAGATTCCACTGCAGTGGAGGGACTCAAAACCCCATATAGTCAACAATTAAAAATGTCTTTCCTCAGTGGAATGTGTCCCGAGATAAGCTGTGCCATTAAACAGAACTTAGTAGGGTGGGGGCGAGCTAGGAGAGGTGAAGAGATAAGCAGTTCACTAGCAGCAAGACTCAGAGGAGAAAGTGGAATTGAGGCAGGACAAATTATGGGGAGCGGGGGGATAGACTCTAGTGAGAAGGAGGAAGAGGTTCAGGATTCTGTTGTAAACACTGACTGTGAAGGTTTCGAATTGGCTACTATTGATTTGGTATTACAACAGGAACAGAAATCCTATTCATCATCGATAATAAATAGGGGAAGATATGGTCCTTTGAGGTTTGGACAGGACATATTTTTAGCAAACATGGCAGGAAAATACATTGAGATAGAAAATTAGTGATTTTATAAGCCTTAAGATTATTTATGAAAATAAATAAGTTGCAGTTCTTAGGGATGGTAAATTACTGTAGATAATGCATCCCACACTATGCAACATATATTAAATGATTGATGAGACTGATTTAAGGTTAACCCATGTTATTGTTAGATGAAATACAGTGGACTCCCGAAGGAGAGATTTCATTAGTACAGAAAGCAAATGATATGGTTAGCATTTGTTTTGGCTTCAGTTGATCATTAGAATATTTTTTATTTATTTAAATAGTATAAAGTGGACAGGGATATATGACATCTGTGGTGATTCAGGATTATTGATAGGATCGAGATAACCTTAATTAACCTATGTAAGGACTTTAGAAATTGTCAGCATAGACATGTTTTTTTTTAAATCCATGAGTTCAGATAAAGCCAAACAGTGAGACACTTAGTTAATGTTTGGAAACAACACATAGTTGTTACGGACTGTTATGAGAAAGAGCTACAGACAGATAGGAGGAAGGGCAGACAGACGAGCCCTCCCCGCACTGCTGAGACCTTGAGGGTTTGAGAGCAGAGAGGAGAAGGTTTAGACGGGGGGTCAGGAAATGAGCAAGATAGGAGTGACACAGAATGGGTAGATAACAGTTACTGAGTGGAGTCAAAAGGGGTATGAAAACTTAGTTGGTTTCAGGAACTCTAAGACCATAGAAAGCAGCACAGATAACTCTTAACTTTTTACGGCTGCAGGGGCAGTATTGAGTAGCTTGGATGAAAAGGTGCCCATTGTAAACGGCCAGCTCCTCAGTCTCAGTTGCTAATATATGCATATTATTATTAGTATTGGATAGAAAACACTAAAGTTTCCAAAACTGTCAAAATATTGTCTGTGAGTATAACAGAACTGATATTGCAGGCAAAACCCAGAGGAAAATCAAAACAGGATTTAGGGTCTGTTTTCTATCACTGTAGATGATTTAGAGTTATGGTGCTATAGGTTAGAGTTAACTGTTAAATCAGTTGTTGTCCTTCACTTCCCCTCACTACTTCTCTCCTGCAGATGTGAATATAATAATGAATAGTGTTAACGTTCACTTCCTGGACTCAGTAATTTGACGTCCAATCTTAACCTTTCTAGCGCACCCCTCAACAACATACCGCTGAAAAGGCAGCGAGCTAAATAAAAAATAAGAAATTGAAATATGTAACTTTCACACATTAACAAGTCCAATACAGCAAATGAAAGATAAACATCTTGTTAACCTCTCTGGGATATGTGGGACAGTAGCATTCCACCTGACCAAAAGCCAGAGAAAATGCAGAGCAGGGTCTTAGACATTGCAGGGTCTTAGACATTTAGTCTGGCAGTTCTTACCCCAGTCTAGTAGGTGTCTTGTGGACATAGAACTAAGTTATGTAGACCTAGGTTATGTAGAGCTATGTAGAGGTTGTCCCAGTGGAGGGTTGCGTGTAGTGACAGACGGTGACTGGGTAGCCAGGATGTAACTGCACAGTTTGTCAAGCTCTCCCCTTGTCCTAGCACGGAGCTAAGGAAACCGGGATATTTGGGTGGTGTCAAAAAAGCACTGTTTCACGCGTTCTCGGAGGCGTTGTCGATCCTGATTGCCAGCGTTGTCAGGGACTCGAGGTCCTCTCCCAGTTTCTGAGAGGACTGTAGCTCGAATACCAGAGAGCACTGGGTCAGGAACACCTTGCATCCTCCTGGGTGGCCGTCATACAGCTCGGGGCTGGGATCTTGGGTTCCCAGTGCAGGTTCTCTGGAGGAACTACGGCGACGCCTGTAGCACTGGGCGATGAGACTTTGGCATTGGCTCCTCCTGGACTGTGGTTGGAGGGAGTCGGTAAGTGCCCAGAGAGTTTCTGATTTCTGGAAGAGTTGTTCTTGCTTCCGCCCCAGAAGTGCTCCTTGGTGGGTTACAACATTTTTGATCTGGGTGATCTCTGCATGGTCCATGTTGTGGGCTGAAGCTTGCTGTGACATGGTAAGGTTGGACCCAGGTTCAGAGAAGAGAGGTTAAGGATAAACATAATACTTTACTGAGAAACGGTTATGGAAGGATTAGAGTAACACTGAGAAAACAACAAACATTAAGTCTCAAAGACTCTCTCAGGAGACAAACGCACACAGAACATAATGCAAGCTTCAGAAAAGGACAACAGAAAACAGACCTCTGTTAACAGGGAAATCATAATGCGTAAATAGGACACACCTGAGTGCCGTTAATATCTCTAAGATGGCCTCTGCCGCCCTCTGGTGACAGGTGGAACCATGACACGTACTGTATGGAATGTAAATATGCCATAGAGAGATGGATCAATGTAAATAAATCAGTAATGAAAAGCATTGCATACTCGGGTGTCAAAGCTGATGTGAGAGAAAGTGATTTCTGGTTTTACTTGCTTGTAGTCAGCATTAGGGCAGAGATCGAGTGTGTGTGTGTGTGTGTGTGTGTGTGTGTGTGTGTGTGTGTGTGTGTGTGTGTGTGTGTGTGTGTGTGTGTGTGTGTGTGTGTGTGTGTGTGTGTGTGTGTGTGTGTGTGTGTGTGTGTGTGTGTGAAGTGATTTACTCTACTGTCGCAGGATAATCCCTCATATAAAGCAGTGCTGTTAAAAAAAATCTTAGATTAATAAAGACATGAGTTCCCAGAACCGGACTGGAACCAATCCTACATTTCCCATAGAGATCGCTCCAGATTCAAGGCTGTCAAAACCGTCCACTAAGTGTGAATATAGTAATCGCAATGCCCAGAGCTGGAATTGAACATGGAGTGTATGGAGGTGAAGCTAATTGATTAAACAATTGCACCATCTGTCCACAATGAGTCTATCAAGGCAAGTCTTAATTAATGGCTAAACTGAACCGTGGAGTTGTTTTTCTGTTTAAACCCTCTCCCAAACTTTAATCCTTCACTTCGGGATTAATCGGGATAAATGCCAATCGGGATTAATGCCTGAAATGAACCCTAAAGTTGTTTCTGTATTCCAAACCTTAACCCTTCACTTAACCCAGTCTGAAATTATTAAGGATCGGTGGGTCCCCACAGGACGGTTGAGCTAACGTAGGCTAATGCGATCAGCATGAGGTTGTAAGTAACAAGAACATTTCACAGGACATAGACATATCTGATATTGGCAGAAAGCTTAAATTCTTGTTAATCTATCTGCACTGTCCAATTTACAGTAGCTATTAAAGTGAAAGAATACCATGATCTGAAAACAAGACTCCCTAAATCGCGAACCACTGCTTTTAATCAGGGCAAGGTGACTGGTAACATGACCGAATACAAACAGTGCAGCTATTCCCTCCGCAAGACTATCAAACAAGCTAAGCATCAGTATAGAGACAAAGTAGAATCTCAATTCAATGGCTCAGACACAAGAGGTATGTGGCAGGGTCTACAGTCAATCACGGATTACAAAAAGAAAACCAGCCCAGTCACGGACCAGGATGTCTTGCTCCCAGGCAGACAAAATAACTTTTTTGCCCGCTTTGAGGACAATACAGTGCCACTGACACGGCCTGCAACGAAAACATGCGGACTCTCCTTCACTGCAGCCGAGGTGAGTAAAACATTTAAACGTGTTAACCCTCGCAAGGCTGCAGGCCCAGACGGCATCCCCAGCCGCGCCCTCAGAGCATGTGCAGACCAGCTGGCTGGTGTGTTTACGGACATATTCAATCAATCCCTATCCCAGTCTGCTGTTCCCACATGCTGCAAGAGGGCCACCATTGTTCCTGTTCCCAAGAAAGCTAAGGTAACTGAGCTAAACGACTACCGCCCCGTAGCACTCACTTCCGTCATCATGAAGTGCTTTGAGAGACTAGTCAAGGACCATATCACCTCCACCCTACCTGACACCCTAGACCCACTCCAATTTGCTTACCGCCCAAATAGGTCCACAGACGATGCAATCTCAACCACACTGCACACTGCCCTACCCCATCTGGACAAGAGGAATACCTATGTGAGAATGCTGTTCATCGACTACAGCTCGGCATTTAACACCATAGTAACCTCCAAGCTCGTCATCAAGCTCAAGACCCTGGGTCTCGACCCCGCCCTGTGCAACTGGGTACTGGACTTCCTGACGGGCTGACCCCAGGTGGTGAGGGTAGGCAACAACATCTCCACCCCGCTGATCCTCAACACTGGGGCCCCACAAGGGTGCGTTCTGAGCCCTCTCCTGTACTCTCTGTTTACCCACGACTGCGTGGCCAGGCACGCCTCCAACTCAATCATCAAGTTTGCGGACGACACAACAGTGGTAGGCTTGATTACCAACAACGACGAGACGGCGTACCATCACTCATTCATATATCTTTATGTACATATTCTTTATCCCCTTACGCTGTGTATAAAACAGTAGTTTGGGAATTGTTAGTTAGATTACTTGTTGATTATTACTGCATTGTCGGAACTAGAAGCACAAGCATTTAGCTACACTCGCATTAACATCTGCTAACCATGTGTATGTGACAAATAAAAGTTGATTTGATTTGATTTTGCTATTGTTTGGAGTGTGCACAGTTTTGAACATGAACATGTATTATTAATAAATAAATTTAGGCACATTTGGGCAGTCTTGATACAACATTTTGAACAGAAATGCAATGGTTCATTGGATCAGTCTAAAACTTTACACATACACTGCTGTCATCTAGTGGCCAAAATCTAAATTGTATCTGGGCTGGAAAAAAAACATTATGGCCTTTCTCTTGCATTTCAAAGATGACGGTACAACCAAATACCAAAAAACAATAGTTTTTTTCTTTGTATTATCTTTTTACCAGATCTAATGTGTTATATTCTCCTACATTCCTTTCGCGTTTCCACAGACTTCAAAGTGTTTCCTTTCAAATGGTACCAAGAAAATGCATTTCCTTGCTTCAGGGCCTGAGCTACAGGCAGTTAGATTTGGGTATGTCATTTTAGGTGAGAATAAATAAAAAAGGGTCTGATCCTTAAGAGTTTCTGTAGAGTTGTTTCTAATATGCCTAAACATAAAGGGGGGGCTGTGTGCCTAAATACAGGACTGCTACGGTGAGCACTATTACCATCAAGTAGACTTGGGTTTGCTAAGGCATTGTGGATGGGGATAGCTGATGGGTGTAATCTGTGAACTCCAGCCCCAGGGGTTGTGTGTTCAATCCCAATGATAGGCACTTGTTTTTGCAATTTAGAAATGTGACTTTTCATGCCAAACACGTCGAAACAACTTTGAGGCGTTTGGAGAAAGGTGGAAAAACTTCTAACACTTCAGTGAAACTGTGAGAGCTTGTTGGGATTCCAAATTATCCACTTTAGAAAACAGTATAACACACACATATTCTCTCTCATGTACAGTCACTTATAGCCATGTGGCTTACCAATGTATCAAATGAAATGAAATGTTATTTGTCACTTGCGCCGAAAACAACAGGTTTAGATCAACATGAGGGGGGAGGTCATTGCAAATAGTCCAGGTGGCCATTTGATACATTTTTCAGCAGTCTAATGGCTTGGGGCTAGAAGGAGCCTTTTGGACCTAGACTTGGCACTCTGGTACCACTTGCCGTGTGGTAGCAGAGAAAACAGTCTATGAGTTTGGTGACTGGAGTCTTTGACAATTTTTTAGGCCATCCTCTGACACGCCTAGTATATAGGTCTTGGATGGCAGGAAGCTTGGCCCCAGTAATGTACTGGGCCGTACTCCCTAACCTCTGTAGCGACTTAAGGTCGGATGACGAGCAGTTGCTAGACCAGGTGAGGATGCTCTCGGTGGTGCAGCTGTAGAACTTTTTGAGGATCTGGGGACCCATGCCAAATCTGTTTAGTCTCCTGAGGGGGAAAAGGCATTGTCGTGCCCTCTTCATGACTGTCTTGGTGTGTTTAGACCATGATAGGTTGGTGGTGATGTGGACACCAAGAAACCTGAAATTCCCGACCCGCTCTACTACAACCCTGTCGATGTAAATGGGGGTGTGTTCGGCCCTCCTTTTCCTGTAGTCCACAATCATCTTGTTTGTCTTGCTCACGTTGAGGGAGAGGTTGTTGTCCTGGCACCACACTGCAGGTCTCTGACCTCCTCCCTATAGGCTGTCTCATCATTGTCGGTAATCAGGCCTATCGTCAGAAAACTTACTGATGGTGTTGGAGTCCTGCTTGGCCACGCAGTCTTGGGTGAACAGGGAGTACAGGAGGACTCTGGCACACACCCCTGAGGGGCCAACGTGTTGAGGGTCAGTGTGGCAGATTTGATTTTGCCTACCCTTACAACCTGGTGTCAGCTCCTCAGGAAGTCCAGGATCCATTTGCAGAGGGAGATGTTTAGTCCCAGGGTCCTTAGCTTTGTGATGAGCGTCGCACTATGGCGTTGAACTCTGAGCTGTCGTCAATGAATAGCATTCTCACACAGGTGTTCATTTAGTCCAGGTGGGAAAGGGCAAAGGGCAGTGTGGAGTGCAATAGAGATTGCATCTTCTGGTTTCTGAGATAATGGTGTTGATGTGAGCCATGACCATCCTTTCAAAGCACTTCATGGCTTCCGACGTGGGGGCTACGGACATGAGTGCTACGGGCGGCAGTCATCTAGGCAGGTTACCTTCGCTTTCTTGGGCACAGGCACTCTGGTGATCTGCTTGAAACTTGTAGGTATTACAGACTCGGCCAGGGAGAGGTTAAAAATGTCAGTGAAGACACATGCCATTTGGTCCGTGCATGCTCTGAGTACACGTCCTAGTACTCCATCTGGCCCCACATGGTCTTGTGAATGTTGACCTATTTAAAGAAATTACCTAAAGAGCACGGGACTGCCTTGGAAGTTGAGTTGCATAGGAAACCATTGTCCGAGTCCCCTTCCCGATCCCAAAACCAGCCATGTCCATGGCTCCTTCACCAGTGTGCAGCTGTCTCTCTAGGACAGTGGTCACCAGCCGGTCGATCGTGATCGACTGATTGATCTCCAAGACATTCCTAGGCAATTTCTGTAAAAACGCAATGATGAAGCTTGTATTCCTATTTTTATTTATTTGTCTATTGCTGTTGGCAGTATTTAGCTGCCCTGCTTGCAAAGTGTTCCCATTGAACCATTTCATGTGTCTGAAGGTACAAACTCTGCCTTGCCCGGAGAGCAAATCAAGTGCACTATAGGCAAACAGATTTCTCTGATTGTCTGCATTAGCGTAGCAGGCGTAAAAGACAGCTAAAGCAAATTTGATGTTGTGAGATTTCACAACTTTTCAAAAATGCTGTTTTTATGAGTAAGTTCATGTTTGAGTTTTTATTCAGCACTGTCAACACTTTTATCGAGCTTATTACCAGATTTAAATTAAAGTACCGTTTTTATTACTCACGATTTGAGTTACGAGGTGCTGGTCTGTTCCAAAATCTTTTCCCCCACAACATTATATACCACAGCAATAAAATATATTTTTTGGACACAATGGCTTCCAGGTTCTGCTCATGGGTACTTGATTTACACTTGTGAAACAAACAAACACAGACACACAGACACACACACACGCACACACGCACACACGAACGCATGCACGCACACAAACAAACAAACACACACACACACTTCCCCTTGGTGATGTGATAGTTTCTCTTACAATGCAATTGAGAGACGTATCGAAATGACAGTGGATACTTGATTGATATGCTTGGTATGCCTGGATGGCAGTGGAATGGGAGTTGTGGAACAGGGAACATCTGGTTCCTCGCTGTGTGTCTCAGAGCTGTGTTCCAGTATGTTCGCAGAGTAAGAGGATGATTTGCAGCCAGTTAGACGAGTAAACGGTGGGGCCTGATCTATTGGATGTCAACAATGGCTCGTCACTGATGGGAGTCATATTCCACCATTATATTTACAACTCAGACTGTATCTCCTTCCAGAGATGGGACAGGGTTTTTGCCTGCCATATGAGTGCTGTTATACTCACATACATCATTCAAACAGTTTTAGAAACTTCAGAGGGTTTCTATCCAATAGTAATAATGATAGGCATATATTAGCATCTGGGACTGATTAACAGGCAGTTTACTCTGGGCACGCTATTCATCCAAAAGTGAAAATGCTGCCCACTATCCCAATGAAGTTTTAAAGTGGAGAGAAGACTGCTGAAGCATTCACGCACATAACACAATTGACACACTTCAGTGGATATGGTTTGACAGGGAGTGCAAGGTTCTTTCAATAAGAGCAGGCTTTGGGGAGAGTTACTGGGTCTGCCCCAGAGAGGTTTTCTTGTAATAAAGAATGAAAACAAAGGAAGGATTTATCCTTCTCGACCTCAGCCCACTGACAACACTACAAATCTCTTCTATGCAACTGTCAGGATAGGAGGGATGTCTGCCATAGTAACAATGCAACATCCTGACACGCGTGGAACAACGGCATGAAATATTGTGATTCCCGGTGTGACCCTTTAAGAATTCCCTGACCCTCCTTTCCCGAATCCCTCCAAAGCTTCTGCGCTTCAGGAGTTTTACTAAAGGGCATATATGCCTATTGATGGTAAATGACTTTTCTGTCTCCACAAACACACACCCAAACACAATCTAGCAGAGACAGAGGTCTCTTTCGAGAGTGTGAAAAGCTGGTCTCTATATTGGGAGGGTGTGAAGACCACTGAATTTCCTATCATTCCATGGCTTTTATGGGCCTGACAGGGCTGCCAGGGGGAAGGAAAGAGAATAGGGAAAGAAAGACGGGAAGAGAGAAGGACAGAGGTAGCGACGAGGGGGACATTTACATGAATTACACAGAAAGAGTTAGAGGTAGACAGAATGATGGAGGGGAGAATTGAAAGGATTAAAGTATGGGAGAAAGACAGGCAAAGAGTGACTTTGTCCTGAATCTGCAGTAATCTAATAAAAATAAATGTACTTGTGTGTGTGTGTTTGATCCTCTACTTTCTACACTGGGAAACGTCGGAGAACAGGAAAAACACATGCACAGATGAGTGGTGACAAACTGATACATCTTATGAGAGAAAGATAAGCATATATCTATAATTTGATGCGACAAATTAATCTGCATGGTGCGCCATCATTCTTATTTTCATAAAAGCCTTTAAATAGTTTGTATCACTGCCAGTGGGGTTTGAACGCCATGCATTTAGCCATCTGGGTGGATATGAAAGGCGGGTGGTTGACCATTTCTTCTCCCTCATGGCAGTAAGTCGCTCTGGATAAGAGCGTCTGCTAAATGACTTAAATGTAAATGTAAATGTAAGAACTGTCTCTCACAGGCAGTAAATACCTCCAGTGGTGATATTTACACACACATACACACACACCAGTGCAGGCTCCTCAGAGTACCATCCTCCTCAGTGAATTTCATAAAAATTCAAATAGTTAAACATCAAAATAGTTTACTTTTTTGATAAAACTACTAAATACTGTATATTCCCATTTCACCAAATAACTGATTAAAACATACTGTTTTGGAATGACAGTCTAAAGTAGCCTCAACAGCACCCTCTAGGGTTGCACCATGGTGTAGCCAGAGGGCAGCTATTTTCCTTCCTCTGGGAACATTGACTTCATTACAAAACCAAGGAAACTCATGGTTCTCAACCCCTTCCGTTGACTTACACAGTAATTATGACAACTTCCAGGGGACTTCTTCCAAACTATCAGAGCTCTTGCAGTATGAACTGACATGTTGTCCACCCAATCAAAGGATTAGATAATTAAATTACTACAGAAAGTAGCTTACCTTGACTCTTCCAAGTCATCTCTCTTTCAAGTTATTAACATTCAGAGCAAACAGTGCATTTGGAAAGTATTCAGACCCCTTGACTTTTTTCACATTTTGTTACATTACAGCCTTATTCTCAAATGGATTAAATACATTTCCCCCCTCAATCTAAACACAATACCCCACAATTATAAAGCAAAAACAGGTTTTCAGCAGCAGGGATTGCGAGACTAGTCAGGAAAAAATACCAATCTGAAATATCACATTTACATTAGTATGCAGACCTTTTAATCAGTACTTTGTTGAAGCACCTTTGGCAGCGATTACAGCCTCGAGTCTTCTTGGGTATGATGCTACAAGCTTGGCACACCTGTATTTGGGGAGTTTCTCCCATTCATCTCTGCAGATCCTCTCAAGCTCTGTCAGCGTTGCTGCACAGCTATTTTCAGGTCTCTCAGAGATGTTCGAGGACATTCAGAGACTTATCCTGAAGCTACTCCTGCATTGTCTTGGCTGTGTGCTTATGGTCGATGTCCTGTTGGAAGGTAAACCTTTGCCCCAGTTTGAAGTCCTGAGCGTTCTCGAGCAGGTTTTCATCAATGATCTCTATGTACTTTGCTCCTTTCATCTTTCCTTCGATCCTGACTAGTCTCTCAATCCCTATCACTGAAAAACAACCCCACAGCATGATGCTGCCACCAACATGCTTCACCTTAGGGGTAGTGCCAGGTTTCCTCCAGATGTGACACTTGGTTCAATCTTGGTTTCATCAGACCAGAGAATCTAGTTTCTCTTTATATTAGAGTCTTTCGATGCCTGTTGGCAAGCTCCAAGTGGGATGCCATGTGCCTTTTACTTAAATAGACAGGTTTGTTTGTTAAAATAAAACAATATCTTATTGGTCACATGCACATTTTTAGCAGACTTTATTGCAGGTATAGTGAAATGCTTGTGTTCCTAGCTCCAACAGTGCAGTAATATCTAACAATACAGTTGAAGTCGGAAGATTATATACACCTTGGCCAAAAACATTTAAAACTCAGTTTTTCACAATTCCTGACATTTAATCCTAGTAAATAATCCCTGTTTTAGGTCAGTTAGGATCACCACTTTATTTTAAGAATGTGAAATGTCAGAATAATCGTAGAGAGAATGATATATTTATTTCAGCTTTTATTTCTGTCATCACATTACCAGAGGGTAATGGTAGCATTGCTCTTACATTGTTTAACTTGGGTCAAACGTTTTGGGTAGCCTTCCACAACTTTCCCACAATAAGTTGGGTGAATTTTGGCCCATTCCTCCTGACAGAGCTGGTGTAACGGAGTCAGGTTTGTAGGCCTCCTTGCTCACACACACGTTTTCAGTTCTGCCCACAAATGTTCTATAGGATTGAGGTCAGAGCTTTGTGATGGCCACTCCAATACTTTGACTTTGTTGTCCTCGTGCCATTTTACCACAAATTTGGAGGTGTGCTTGTGGTCATTGTCCATTTGGAAGAGTCATTTGCGACCAAGTTTTAACTTCCTGACTGACGTCTTGAGATGTTGCTTCAATATATCCACATTATTGTCCATCCTCATAATGCCATCTATTTTGTGAAGTGCACCAGTCCCTCCTGCAGCAAACCACC
Organism: Oncorhynchus keta; assembly: GCF_023373465.1. Classification (NCBI taxonomy): domain Eukaryota; kingdom Metazoa; phylum Chordata; class Actinopteri; order Salmoniformes; family Salmonidae; genus Oncorhynchus; species Oncorhynchus keta. The sequence continues at coordinate 194,990 of NW_026285052.1, read as the reverse complement.
CCCACAACATGATGCTGCCACCCCCGTGCTTCACGGTTGGGATGGTGTTCTTCGGCTTCCAAGCCTCCCCCTTTTTCCTCCAAACATAACAACGGTCATTGTGGCCAAACAGTTCTATTTTTGTTTCATCAGACGAGGACATTTCTCCAAAAAGTACGATCGTTTTCCCCATGTGCAGTTGCAAACCGCAGTCTGGCTTTTTTTATGGTGATTTTGGAGCAGTGGCTTCTTCCTTGCTGATCAATGGAAACAGTACACACCTGAGCTCAATTTCGAGTCTCAAAGCAGATGGTCTGAATACTTACAGTACCAGTCTAAAAAAATATATATTTTCTACATTGTAGACTAATACTGAAGACATCAAAACTAGGAATTAACACATATGGAACCATGTGTAGTAACCAAAAAAAGTGTTAAACAAATCAAAACATATTTGAGATTCTTCAAAGTAACCACCATTTGCCTTGATGACAGCTTTGCACACACTTGGCACTCTCAACCAGCTTCATGAGCTAGTCACCTGGAATGCATTTCAATTAACAGGTGTGCCTTATTAAAAGTTCATTTGTAGAATTTCTTTCCTTCCTAAAGCGTTTGAGCCAATCAGTTGTGTTGTGACAAGGTAGGGGTGGTATACAGAAGTTAATCCTATTTGGTAAAAATAACATATGTCAATATTATGGCAAGAACAGCTCAAATACGCAAAGATAAATGACTGTAAATCATTACTTTAACCTCTAACGACTCCCCATCCAGTGAACGGGAGCGTTGTCATCATCTGACACTAATTAGCATAACGCAACGGACATAAATATTACTGGAAAATATTCCTATTCATGAAAATCACAAGTGAAATATATTGAGACACAGTTTAGCATTTTGTTAATCACCCTGTCATCTCAGATTTTCAAAATATGCTTTACAGCCAAAGCTAGACAAGCATTTGTGTAAATTTATCGATAGCCTAGCATAGCATTTTGTCCAGCTAGCAGCAGGTAACTTGGTCACGGATATCAGAAAAGCAATCAAATTAAATCGCGAGACTCCCAGCAAATGTTCCTTTTTTCCAAAAATATTATTTTTGTAGGCGAAATAGCTCTGTTTGTTCTTCACGTTTGGCTGAGAAATCGCCCGGAAATTGCAGTCACGAAAACGGCAAAAAATATTCCAAATTAGCTCCATAATATCGACAGAAACATGGAAAACATTGTTTATAATCAATCCTCAAGGTGTTTTTCAAATATCTATTTTATAATATATCCATTGGGACAATGAGTTTTTCAGTAGGACCGATTGGAGTAATGGCTACCTCTGTATTTTACGCGAGAATCTCTCTGGGAGCATCAGGTGACAACTTGCGAAATGTAGCCGCCTACGGCTATTCTTCAACATAAATGTGTAAAACTACGTCACAATGCTGTAGACACCTTCAGGAATACGGAGAAAGAGTAATCTGGTTGATAGCCCATTCACTGCTCAATAGGGACGCATTGGAAGGCAGCGCTTTCAAAACATGAGGCACTTCCGGATTGGATTTTTCTCAGGCTTTCGCCTGCAACATCAGTTCTGTTATACTCACAGACAATATTTTTACAGTATTGGAAACTTCAGAGTGTTTTCTATCCTAAGCTGTCAATTATATGCATATTCTAGCATCTTGTCCTGACAAAATATCCTGTTTACTACGGGAACGTTTTTTTTTCCAAAAATGAAAATACTGCCCCCTAGTCACAAAAGGTTAAGAGATGAAAGTCAGTCAACACGGAAAATTGCCAGAACTTAGAAAGTTTCTTCAAGTGCAGTCGCAAAACCATCAAGCGATGAAACTGGCTCTCATGATGACCGCCACAGGAAAGGAAGGCCCAGAGTTACCTCTGCTGCAGAGGATATGGTCATTAGAGTTACCAGTCTCAGAAATTGCAGCCCAAATAAATGCTTCACAGAGTTCAAGTAACAGACACATCTCAAACTCAACTGTTCAGAGGAGACTGCGTGAATCAGGCCTTCATGGTCAAATTGCTGAAAAGAATCCACTACTAAAAGGACACCAATAATAAGAAGAGACTTGCTTGGGCCAAGAAACACGAGCAATGGACATTAGACGGATCGAAATCTGTCCTTTGTCTGGAGTCCAAATTTGACCTTTTTGGTTCCAACTGCCGAATCTTTGTAATGCTCAGAGTAGGTGAACGGATGATCTCCGCATGTGTGGTTCCCACCGTGAAGCATGGAGGAAGTGGTGTGATGGTGTGGGGGTGCTTTTCTGGTGACACTGTCAGTGATTTATTTAGTTTTAAAGGCACACTTAAATCAAATCAATTCAAATTGTATTGGTCACATACACATGGTTATCAGATGTTATTGCGAGTGTAGCAAAATGCTTGTAGCCAGCATGGCCAGCATTCCAAATATAACGTATTCCTAGAATAACACTTGGGGTGCTCCATACATTTTTACTGTAAAATAGTGTGTTGACTGTGGTAGGGCAATTTGATGTCACTGGCATGGAGCCGCTGTAGATTGGCATTGCATAGCCATATCCTTGGCTACTAAGCACAGATATATACAATTCAAAACATGCTATTCTGTTATTTTCAAATAAAGTGTCTTGAATCATGTTTTTTATGACCTTGCTGAAATAAAATATTAATGGATTTACTTGTGATTGTGTATATTAACTGTTACGCCTCTTGGAGGGAACATAACACCCTGCTACTCTCAAGTCCCCGCGGAGTGAAAGAGATATGTGATTGTAGGTGCCGGATAAGGATGACAGAGGAAGATAATTTTACTGTTAACAGGGAATTTATTCCTTCACACGGTCATTTTGGGAAAAGGGCTGGACGGAACCAAAGCAAAGAAAGTAAACATTAGAGTCCCCTGTCCTACCTTACCTGCCTACCCACAACCGATCTATTCTTAACACCACCTGCGTGCTAACCAAAATACAGGGGATGGTGCTCCCAGGTCTTACCTAGAGTGCATAGACAGAGTAAATACTAAGGCTATATGTATGCCCGCAGGCCTCTTGCCTAAGCACTCCCAAGGTGCCTTTCCCTTCCCCCCTGGGAACAAATGAAACAGAATAATACAAACAGTTTCAATAATCAAAACAGTCCTTTTGACATAAACATGCCTCCTCAGGACCGGCTAAAAAAATTATTCACAAAAACGGTCTGAGCAACAACAAAGAACATCAAAGAAGCTCTCCCTGAGCAACAAACCATACTAGGGCATACCCAGATGCTCTTTCTGAGGAACAAACCATACTGGGGCATACCCAGATGCTCTTTCTGAGGAACAAACCATACTGGGGCATACCCAGATGCTCTTTCTCAGGAACAAACCATACTGGGGGCATACCCAGATGCTCTTTCTCAGGAACAAACCATACTGGGGCATACCCAGATGCTCTTTCTGAGGAACAAACCATACTGGGGCATACCCAGATGCTCTTTCTGAGGAACAAACCATACTGGGGCATACCCAGATGCTCTTTCTGAGGAACAAACCATACTGGGGCATACCCAGATGCTCTTTCTCAGGAACAAACCATACTGGGGCATACCCATATGCTCTTTCTCAGGAACAAACCATACTGGGGCATACCCAGATGCTCTTTCTCAGGAACAAACCATACTGGGGCATACCCAGATGCTCTTTCTGAGGAACAAACAATACTGGGGCATACCCAGATGCTCTTTCTGAGGAACAAACCATACTGGGGCATACCCAGATGCTCTTTCTGAGGAACAAACAATACAGGACATTTCAATGAGTAAAGGAACACTAGCTTTTATACAGCTGGAGAAGGAGTCTGCAATTGAAGACAGCTGTATCCCTTAATGAGAGGGCGAGATAAGACCTCCAATATGCTTGCGGGAATCCAGGAAGCCATTTCCTGAAATACATACACAAACATACAAACCCACAACACCACAGAAACTGGGGAACGTAACATTGACACTGATTACTTTTATTCTGATTCATGCTGAATGGCTTTCCATATCTAGGAAACGGTCCATTTCGGGCAGCAGGTGAGCGAGTGTCGGATAATGTTTAGGCTCAGATGGCACGGCTGTACTAGTTGAAAGGAGGGACTCGCTGCTGGCCTGTTGCTGTGTTCTACAACATGCTTGACTTGGCTGCTATCAACGCACACATGTTGTCTAAGCAGTGCATGAACAACACCCATGAGCACAGAGCAGGAGATACTTCATCATGAGTTTGGCACACGGGCTACGTGAGAGACAAATGAGGGCCAAGGCAGCAACAAAGATCCCATGTGAACCATTGAGCGAGCCAAATTGCAGTCAGCTCGCGGGGAGGAGAAACTGGCAGATGGAACAGAACCCTGACACCTGTTTCAGATGCAAGCTACTTTTCTTTGGGAAGTGTTGCAATCAAGTGAAAGTGACAAAGTTTAGGACAAAGCATAACAGCTAAATGAGATCAAACAAAGTTTAAGACAAAGGATAACAGCTAAATGAGATCAAACAAAGTTTAGGACAAAGGATAACAGCTAAATGAGATCATACAAAGTTTAGGACAAAGGATAACAGCTAAATGAGATCAAACAAAGTTTAGTACAAAGGATAACAGCTAAATGAGATCAAACAAAGTTTAGGACAAAGGATAACAGCTAAATGAGATCAAACAAAGTTTAGGACAAAGGATAACAGCTAAATGAGATCAAACAAAGTTTAGGACAAAGGATAACAGCTAAATGAGATCATACAAAGTTTAGGACAAAGGATAACAGCTAAATGAGATCAAACAAAGTTTAGGACAAAGGATAACAGCTAAATGAGATCATACAAAGTTTAGGACAAAGGATAACAGCTAAATGATATCAAACAAAGTTTAGGACAAAGGATAACAGCTACATGAGATCAAACAAAGTTTAGGACAAAGGATAACAGCTACATGAGATCAAACAAAGTTTAGGACAAAGGATAACAGCTAAATGAGATCAAACTGCTCATAGTTCTAACAAAGATACCCCATGAATAAAATAGATTTTACACTTGAAATTGTGTTTTTGTTAGTTTTTCATTTTTACATATAACAAACAGAAATTAACAAACTGATTAATATGTTATATTCTTTCACATATTTACATGTTGTATTCTAATGTTACCAACACCTTCATAAACACAACCAAATGACATTGGCAGGAAGGGGAGTCTAATGAGGCCAGACTTTTCTAGTTAAATGGATTTATCAGACTGGTGGCTATTGGTACTCCTTGAGGCCCGGCTATTATTTAACTGTAAAATACCTCATGGTGCTTTGAGGATGAAATGCTGAAGTTTGTCATTTATGAAATTTGTTGGAAATTACTGTGTAAAATACACATATTTAGGAAAAGTCAGGGAGAGGTGGGTTCAAGGTTTGTATTGAAATTAAGTTATTGAAATTACAACATTTAAAATGGTCAGAATGACCTTCTTGGCGTAGATGAGAGAAGGAATTATACAATGAGCAAAGTGATGATGCTGTATGTGGCTGTTATGAAAGTGAACTACAGTATGTGTGTGGATAATCAGGGGTGTATTCATTCCTACAATTCTGTTGCAAATTGCTTCTTAAAACCTCTTAATGATCTAACCCTTTTTTTTCAACTTTCACCTAAAATGACATACCCAAATCTAACTGCCTGAAGCTCAGGAAGTGAAGCAAAGATATGCATTTTCTTGATACCATTTGAAAGGAAAAACTTTGAAGTTTGTGGAAATGTGAAAGTAATTTAGGAGAATATAACACATTAGATCTGGTAAATGATAATTTAAAAAAAAAAAAATTATTTGACCTTTACCAGGCAAGTCAGTTAAGAACATAGTCTTATTTTCAATGACGGCCTGGGAACAGTGGGTTAACTGCCTGTTCAGGGGCAGAACGACAGATTTGTACCTTGTCAGCTCGGGGGGTTTGAACTCGCAACCTTCCGGTTACTAGTCCAACGGTCTAACCACTAGGCTACGCTGCCGCCCCAATGGCTGTGCAAAGTTGCTGGATATTGCCGGGAACTGGACTGCGGCAGCTTTCCAATCCTTGGGGATCTCTGACGATATGAAAGAGAGGTTGAACAGGCTGGTAATAGGGGTTGGCGGCGGATAGTTTCAGAAATAGAGGGTCCAGATTGTCAAGCCCAGCTGATTTGTACGCGACCAGGTTTTGCAGCTCTTTCAGAACATCTGCTATCTGGATTTGGGTAAAGGAGAACCTGGAGAGGCTTGTGCGAGTAGCTGCGGGGGGCGGAGCTGTTGAGGAACCAGTGGTCACCATAGCACTGTAAAAAGCAGCTATAGACAACAAACACACACCAGTCCTTTCCACATGTAATCATGGGGACTTGGTCAGTTACTAAAAAGACGTAAAATTCATTATAATTATGCACCTTGCTTTACTACAAAGTGGTAACGGATTTAAACACATTGACTCGAATCTGAGAGGGAATGCCAATGCACATATAGTACATTAAACAGCCAGAGAGATATGCCTACAAAGACGAATGCATAACTCTCGCATTCACACGCACTCTCTCCATGTATGATACCTGCTCTGAGGGGATAGGTTGAGAGACAGATAGGTCAATGTTTGTACTGGCAGCCTGACCAGCATGTGAGCTCCATGGAAATGCCACATCTAATGAAGTAGAAACTCCACATTGACTGACAGGGGCTGGGTGGGTATGAGGCTATACACAGTCAACCTCCACTCTGCCCTGGTCCCGTGTGTGTCTTTAGAAGTGTGGCTGACAGGCCGCACCAAACAAAACAAGTCAGGGATATTAAAAGGAAAATGGTTGAAATTTCAGACCCAAGCAGGATAGTTTTACAAGGGGTAGGGGGTTATTGGATTGAAATGGGGCACAGTGAGGGTCTGTCTGACTGCATTGGACAGCTGGGTGAGTAACTGTCCTCCTGAAGTCAAATGCCCTCGCACCTCCACACTACGGTGTTCATAGGTCCACTGAAGTTGAGGGCTGCATTCATCCGTGGGACCCGACTGTTGATTGCAGAGTGGTCTGAATTTTCATGCTGCGGGCGGGAGCGGACGATTCCTCCTCCGTCTGAAAAGTGTTGGTCATCTAGTCGCAGCTGTGAATGCAAACACAGGCTGCATTTCCACAACAAGGTCTTGTGGTTATAAATCAACCTCCTGGCAGTTATTTCCTGTCATAAAACAAACATCAAACATATTTTGAACAGTGTTGATGAGGCTGGCGTAATGGCAACTTTAGATGTAACGGCACATATCAAATCAAATGTATTTATCAAGCCCTTCTTCCATCAGCTGATATCTCAAAGTGCTGTACAGAAACCAGCCTAAAACCCCAAACAGCAAGCAATGCAGGTGTAGAAGCACGGTGCTATACATACCGAACAGTGCTTCACTGGCAGGAGTTAACAGCATTCTACACATTGGATTTTAAACCTAAACACACTGCTAACCTTTTGTAATGTTTGTATCCAATTCCAACATTGTGGCTGTGGAATTTGACCGTGGCAGTGTTATCTAGTGAAAACCATCACAGATCAATGGGGGGGAAAGGTATTTTAAAAGGTTTTACTGACATCCTCAATCAGAGACCAAACATTTCTCTCTCCAGATTGATCTACAGACAACAATAAGTACATAGCTAGTGAAGATCAGGGCTGCCATCTAGTGGACATAATCTGTTTATAACAGAATAACCAAAAGTTGTTTATTCAAAGGCAAAGTCCAGACACAGAATGTTACAGTGAATGGGAACAAAGGAAACGTCCAGACACAGAATGTTACAGTGAATGGGAACAAAGGAAACGTCCAGACACAGAATGTTACAGTGAATGGGAACAAAGGAAACGTCCAGACACAGAATGTTACAGTGAATGGGAACAAAGGAAACGTCCAGACACAGAATGTTACAGTGAATGGGAACAAAGGAAACGTCCAGACACAGAATGTTACAGTGAATGGGGACAAAGGAAACGTCCAGACACAGAATGTTACAGTGAATGGGAACAAAGGAAACGTCCAGACACAGAATGTTACAGTGAATGGGAACAAAGGAAACGTCCAGACACAGAATGTTACAGTGAATGGGAACAAAGGAAACGTCCAGACACAGAATGTTACAGTGAATGGGGACAAAGGAAACGTCCAGACACAGAATGTTACAGTGAATGGGGACAAAGGAAACGTCCAGACACAGAATGTTACAGTGAATGGGAACAAAGGAAACGTCCAGACACAGAATGTTACAGTGAATGGGGACAAAGGAAACGTCCAGACACAGAATGTTACAGTGAATGGGAACAAAGGAAACGTCCAGACACAGAATGTTACAGTGAATGGGAACAAAGGAAACGTCCAGACACAGAATGTTACAGTGAATGGGAACAAAGGAAACGTCCAGACACAGAATGTTACAGTGAATGGGAACAAAGGAAACGTCCAGACACAGAATGTTACAGTGAATGGGAACAAAGGAAACGTCCAGACACAGAATGTTACAGTGAATGGGGACAAAGGAAACGTCCAGACACAGAATGTTACAGTGAATGGGAACAAAGGAAACGTCCAGACACAGAATGTTACAGTGAATGGGGACAAAGGAAACGTCCAGACACAGAATGTTACAGTGAATGGGAACAAAGGAAACGTCCAGACACAGAATGTTACAGTGAATGGGAACAAAGGAAACGTCCAGACACAGAATGTTACAGTGAATGGGAACAAAGGAAACGTCCAGACACAGAATGTTACAGTGAATGGGGACAAAGGAAACGTCCAGACACAGAATGTTACAGTGAATGGGAACAAAGGAAACGTCCAGACACAGAATGTTACAGTGAATGGGAACAAAGGAAACGTCCAGACACAGAATGTTACAGTGAATGGGGACAAAGGAAACGTCCAGACACAGAATGTTACAGTGAATGGGAACAAAGGAAACGTCCAGACACAGAATGTTACAGTGAATGGGAACAAAGGAAACGTCCAGACACAGAATGTTACAGTGAATGGGAACAAAGGAAACGTCCAGACACAGAATGTTACAGTGAATGGGAACAAAGGAAACGTCCAGACACAGAATGTTACAGTGAATGGGAACAAAGGAAACGTCCAGACACAGAATGTTACAGTGAATGGGAACAAAGGAAACGTCCAGACACAGAATGTTACAGTGAATGGGAACAAAGGAAACGTCCAGACACAGAATGTTACAGTGAATGGGAACAAAGGAAACGTCCAGACACAGAATGTTACAGTGAATGGGAACAAAGGAAACGTCCAGACACAGAATGTTACAGTGAATGGGAACAAAGGAAACGTCCAGACACAGAATGTTACAGTGAATGGGAACAAAGGAAACGTCCAGACACAGAATGTTACAGTGAATGGGGACAAAGGAAACAAAAGGTGTGGTGGTGGGGGGGGGGGGAAATAGTCCACACAGGGTAGAATACCCACCACACATTTTGAAAAACAACAAGTGTTCAGTGGCACAGTAAGATTAAGTCAGAGTTTATTATGTTCAGAATGAACTGTTCTATAGTCATTTTCCACTGGAATGTTCTACATTGTAAGAAATACATGAGTTTCAGATAAGGCGTCAACTCAAACAAATCAACAATAACCTACTTGGGCTTTTTCTGATGTACTGTCAAAGACAAGCAATTCCCAAAAACAAAAAAAACTCACTTGATAGGTGCTTGCTTGAACACAGAAGCACCACTAAAGTGAGGTTTTCCACATTTTAGAATTCTCCTCGAAAACATTGGAATGATCCACCTAGAAAAAGGACCACATTGACCTCATTCCTGATTCCAATTGAACCATTCAGTTCAGATGGCCAAGTGCTCATTCATGTGTAGACTGACAGAGGTTACAGACAGAGAGCCAGGGAGGGGAAAGCATGGTCAGAAGTGTCACTGGTTGGCCTATGGAGAGTGACACCCCAGAATCTAGAGCCTTGGAGGACAGAGTTGTTTTTCCTTAGTGGTAAAACTCCCATTCAAGGCAACACACTGGAAAGAAATGAGACAAAGAAGTCCTCACTCTTCTTTTAAAATGAGGTTTCAGTCCTGTTTCCTCCCCTGACCCAGGAACCTGGATAATCTTCTGAGCGTGTTCAGTCCAGTGTGACCCCATCAGGCAGTTCCACTACGACAGGATCACAATCGTCAGGATCGACCTCAAAGTCCCAGCGGAACTTCTTGGTCAAGTGGGCCTTGAACTTCTCTGCCCGCTTCCGCAGGGTGCCGTCCACCCCCGGCCCACTGGCAAACTGGAAGAAGTCCTGGGGGAGAGCAGGGAAATGGAGAGTTAGAGGCGAGAGACACCGTAAGGAATGTAGGCCACACTCAGTAGATCACCGGCTGGGTGCGGACGAACAAAGACGATTCAACATGTACAATCAATGGCAAATTAATAGAAAATGGCAGACAATGTTTTGTGGCCAGATGCGATAGGACCAATGATGTGTATAACCCCTAGATGACTGACTGTTTTGAAGCTACAGCACCCAGACATTTTTTCACTAGATTCAGCCACAGGATGAATTTTGATGGAGGGAACAGGGGGCGGGAAAGTATTAAGTATTGTTTCTTCATCGTTAGTAATGTAGTCCCTTGTGAATCTGGTGATGCAATTAATCGTTTCCCGACCTGAGAAATGTGCCATTTAAGTCGCATTTAAGTTTCATTATTTACCAAAAATGTGTGTGAAGGTACCAAATTAAGCCAACTAGACAGTGCTGTTCCTGACACATTTTTCTCATGGAATTGTTTTAAGAAAGTCTTAAGGATAATTCAGCTATTTGATTTTGAATTTTAAAATCCCTTGAAGCACAGCCCCAGTCAAGAGTTGACACCTTCATTCAAGGGTTTTAATTTATTTTAAATGTATTATCTACATTGTAGAATAATAGCAAAGACATCAAAACTATGAATTAACACATATCGAATAATGTAGTAACCAAAAAGTGTTTAACAATTCAAAATGTATTTTATATATGAGATTCTTCAAAGTAGCCACCCTTTGCCCTGATGACAGCTTTGCATTATCTTAACCAGCTTCACCTTTAATGCTTTACTAACAGTCTTGAAGGAGTTCACACATTTCTTAAGAAAAATGTTTTGGCCTTACTGATCTTCGCCCCAAAAAACGCATTGAAAACATATTCACTACATGGAACAGTCCCCCCCCGTAAAAATAAATCTGAAGGAAGGTTGTTTCTCAACTCTGTCCAAACATGTATTTAACACTTTATTTTACTAAACAGTCTCCAAATATATACTTCCATTCATTTTTACATTGGTAACGGGGGACATTCAGGCGAGTCTTGAGGCATGTGGGCGTCCTAGACATGTACAGTTGAAGTCAGAAGTTTACATACACCATAGCCAAATACATTTAAACTCAGTTTGTCACAATTCCTGACATAAAATCCTAGTAAAAATTCCCTGTCTTAGGTCAGTTAGGATCAGCACTTTATTTTAAGAATGTGAAATGTCAGAATAATAGAATAATAGTAGAGAATGATATATTTCAGTTTATTTCTTTCATCACATTCCCAGTGGGTCAGAAGTTACATACACTAAATTAGTATTTGGTAGCATTGCTTTTAAATGGTTTAACTTGGGTCAAACGTTTCAGGTAGCCTTCCACAAGCTTCCCACAATAAGTTGGGTGAATTTTGGTCCATTCCTCCTGACAGAGCTGGTGTAACCGAGTCAGGTTTGTAGGCCTCCTTGCTCACACAGGCTTTTCAGTTCTGCCTACACATTTTCTATAGGATTAGGGTCAGGGCTTTGTGATGGCCACTCCAATACCGTGACTTTGTTGTCCTTAAGCCATTTTGCCACAACTTTGAAAGTATGCTTGGGGTCATTGTCCATTTGGAAGACCCATTTGCAACCAAGCTTTAAATTCCTGACCGATGTCTTGATGTTGCTTCAATATATCCACCTAATGATGCCATCTATTTTGTGAAGTGCATCAGTCCCTCCTGCAGCAAAGCACCACCACAACATGAGGCTGCCACCCCCGTGTTTCACGGTTGGGATGGCGTTCTTTGGCTTGCAAGCCTCCCCCTTCCCCTCCAAACATAACAATGGTCATTATGGTCAAACAGTTCTATTTTTGTTTCATCAGACCAGAGGACATTTCTCCAGAAAGTATGATTTTTTTCTCCCCATGTGCAGTTGCAAACCTTAGTCTGTTTATTTATGGCGATTTTGGAGCCATGGTTGATGATACTACTAGATATGTATTGCATATAAGTATCTGACTGAGCGGTGGTAGGCAGAAGCAGGCGCGTAAACATACATTCAAACAGCACTTTAGTGTGTTTTGTCAGCAGCTCTTCGTTGTGCGTCAAGCATTGCGCTGTTTATGACTTCAAGCCTATCAACTCCCGAGATGTGGCTGGTGTAACGGATGGGAAATGGCTGGCTAGTTAGCGCACGCTAATAGCGTTTCAAACGTCACTCGCTCAGAGCCTTCTAGTAGTTGTTCCCCTTGCTCTGCATGGGTAACGCTGCTTCGATGGTGGCTGTTGTCATTGTGTTGCTGGTTCGAGCCCAGGGAGGAGCGAGGAGAGGGACGGAAGCTATACTGTTACACTGGCAATACTAAAGTGCCTATAAGAACATCCAATAGTCAAAGGTTAATGAAATACAAATGGTATAGAGGGAATTAGTCCTATAATTCCTATAATAACTACAACCTAAAACGTCTTACCTGGGAATATTGAAGACTCATGTTAAAAGGAACCACCATCTTTCATATGTTCTCATGTTCTGAGCAAGCTTTCTTACATGGCACATATTGCACTTTCACTTTCTCCAACACTTTGTTTTTGCATTATTTAAACCAAATTGAACATGTTTCATTATTTACTTGAGGCTAAATTGATTTTATTGATGTATTATATTAAGTTAAAATAAGTGTTCATTCAGTATTGTTGTAATTGTCATTATTACAAATGTTTAAAAAATATTTTTAAAAATTGTATTTATTATTATTATTATTATTTTTTAATATAAATCGGACGATTAATCAGTATAGTCTTTTTTGGTCCTCTAATAATCGGTATCGGTGTTGAAAAATCATAATCGGTCGACCTCTAGTTTGGAAACCAATGACGATTTTGTGAGAAGACCGATTTACAGAATGTCTTATGGTCTGACTAACACAACAGCAAATCACCGCAGATGCAGAAGTGGGAAATGCAGTGGATTGAGATGCATCCAATACAAAAAATATATATCTCTCTAGCTTAAACTGACAGATTTCATAGTGATGTTTTTATTACACTAATTGAATTTCCACGGGGAGATCGACTCTCGAGGTTAAATGGATCACAACATTTTATTTGTAACTTCGGGTAGAAAATGACCAAATTCACAGGAAATACATTACAAAGGATGAAGAAGCAATATTTCAAATGCATCTTTATAATAAAATAAAAAAATTCCCAGGACCCTACTTTTCAAAGATTCATGCCAGCTCACCTGTAGCGTGGAGGTGAGGAAGTTGTCCTGGGACACGATGTCGACAAAGAAGTCTGGAGGTATCTCTCCCAGCTGGTGGTAGAGCACAGCGATGAGGCCCAGGTACAGATCACGGCGCTGACGCATGGCCTCCTCACTGCGACACAGCAGGGCTAGAAGGCGCTTCCAGTGCTCAAAGCCCTCGTACACATTCCCGATGAGGAAACACACAAAAGCAAACTGCAGCTCACCTGGAAGGGGGAGGCAGGGAGAGAAGGGCAAGGAGCAAAGAGGGAGAGAGAAAGAGAGAGAAGATGCGCAATCAGTCAGACAGTTTATTATCAACTGGTAATGAACTCAAAACAATAGACATATTGGGGCGGCAGGGTAGCCTAGTGGTTAGAGCGTTGGACTAGTAAGCGGAAGGTTGCAAGTTCAAATCCCCGAGCTGACAAGGTACAAATCTGTCGTTCTGCCCCACTGTTCCTAGGCCGTCATTGAAAATAAGAATTTGTTCTTAACTGACTTGCCTGGTTAAATAAATAAAAATAGTTTATTTTACACCTCTATATAAAGTAAAGACTGTCCTTGTCAGTTTTCCCATAAAATGTGGTTTATAGTGGTTCAGGATTGGCAGCTGAGGGAGAAATATGACCAACAGCAGGGCTCTAATTATGCATCACACGAACAAGTGGGTCTCAAGTAGGTCTCCCTTCTCACTCACCCAGCACGTTGAGTGGCTGCTGCTGGTGATGTTTCTCTAGCAGACTGTCCAGGGCATAGCTCAGGTCCAGGCTGCACTGGGTGATCTGGGCTGGGGTGGCCCCAGGAGGGTAGGTCTGCCTGGGGATGGGGGAGAACCTCAGCTCAGTCCCCTCTCTTGGCTTCATCCTGGGAAGCCTGTCCAGGCCCTCCCTCATGCTCTGACACTCTGTGTCGTTCCTGGGCAGGTTCTGTTCGTCGCGATCCTTGGTGTGTGTGAGCTGGAGCTCTGGGATCACGTCGCTGAAGGCACACACACGCCCAGAGAGAGGCTGCAGCCTGGTGGCCAGCTCCTGGTTCACCCTGTCAGTTAGGGAGACCCATTTCCGCATCACCTCGTACGGGTAGGGCCCCAGGAAAGGGTCCAGGTCTCGTAGGACTGCGCGGACCCGACCCACCTCATCTTCATTCTGTGTGGCAGAGAAGTCCAGATCCTCCTCTTTGGGGTCCCAGTGGGCCAGCAGGATCTCTCTGGGCTTCAGGGTGAGGAAGAGGCCTGTTCTCGGGCCTGTTTCACCCCCGCGGTCTGGTGCGTTAGAGGAGCAGTAGTGGAGGAAGTGGAGACCTGGTGGGATCATCTTCACCCCGCGGAAGCGAGGCCCGACCTGCCAGCTCTTGTAGTCAATGCCCAGCTCAGTGCCCTCGGGAACCCCCAGCAGTACCACGGTCGCCCCCTCCTCAAACAACCCCCGTGCCACCTCGGGATCCATGTCCACCGTTGCCATGGCTGATAGGAATGGATCAATACAGACGTTAGCTAGCTAGTTCTTTGAACGTCATGCTTCATTATTACGAAACAAGTAAGCTACATACCAGATCTGTTATACTTTATTACGCTTTGAGCTAGCAAGCTAGATAGCGAGCTCTAGTAGCCAACGTTCGATAGCTAGCGTTAACTAAACAAGCCAAATATTCTGAATTGAACTCCATTGATAACGTTAGCTGCTTGGCCAAATGTACCCTGAACGTGAAAATAAGGTTAACATACTTAACTAAAACACTACAGTCGTGTTTCGATAAACAAGAAGTTTTTTAAAAAATGCACTGTACCTGAAAGTTCAGTAGTTGCGTTCACGTTACTAGTTGGTGCAACATTACTGTGCGTGCCTAAAATCTTTCCCCAATAAACAAAAACCTAGAACGAGAACAGTTCCGGAAGGTATGCAACTTCGGAAGAACTTCGTCTTATTTAAAAAAATATATATATATGTATATTGCATCACACGAACATTGTACAAAACAATATACAAACATCACATATGACAAAAGACCCAACCCCAAAATTTAAATAATAATAAATAAAACCAGAAAGACACAAAGCAAGTATATTACACTATAGACAAGTTACATCTTGACAAATACTGTAAACATGTATTTGATCATTTGCTATTTACACTTTTCACTGATGTTATATAATATTCTTAATCACATTTTTCCCAATAAAAGTAACAAATCCACAATGTATTGGCAGTCATTGTGTATGTACTGTATGTAAAATAACAATTATATCAAACGTGGTAATGCTTACAGGTTTACTTATCTCATCATTAATATACATGTTCATATCTGTCAAAAATATGTCACTATGCGAACGACAAAATAATTTTCCAATTCACTAAAGCTATGTTAATTTTCTACGTTACATTAACATATATAGAAACACAGCTATTACAATGATAACATTTGTGAAGGATCTTGTAAGAGACTTCTCTTACTTTATTACTTATGAAATATTTCAAATCAAATCATTTTTTTTTATATAGCCCTTCGTACATCAGCTGATTTCTAAAAGTGCTGTACAGAAACTCAGCCTAAAACCCCAAAACAGCAAGCAATGCAGGTGTAGAAGCACGGTGGCTAGAAAAAACTCCCTAGAAAGGCCAAAACCTAGGAAGAAACCTAGAGAGGAATCAGGCTATGTGGGGTGGCCAGTTCTCTTCTGGCTGTGCCTGGTGGAGATTATAACAGAACATGGCCAAGATGTTCAAATGTTCATAAATCACCAGCATGGTCCAATAATAAGGCAGAACAGTTGAAACTGGAGCAGCAGCACGGCCAGGTGGACTGGGGACAGCAAGGAGTCATCATGTCAGGTAGTCCTGAGGCATGGTCCTAGGGCCTATATTTATGTGGATTAGTCCACACATGCTGCCATTTCACATCAAATTAAGATGCCCATTGAAAAATTGCAGCAGGGGTGAACTTCCTGTTAATTATTTCTATAGCGAAGTTGTTACATTTGTCATCTAATATATTCATGCCATTCATTTCTACACGGTCACTAATGTAATGAACATCTTGATTAATCCTTCAATTAAAGGGAAACTGATTTAACAGGCTGGTTAACTCTAACCTATAGCACTATAACTCTAAATAATCTACAGTGATAGAAAACAGACCCCAACAAGGGAAACAACTGATTTAACAGGCTGGTTAACTCTGTAACGGTTGTCGTCTGGAGATAGAGAGGACCAAAGCGCAGCGTGGTTAGTTAATGGAAAACCACAAAACAACAACCAAAACAGTTCCATCTGGTGCAGACACACAAAGACTGAAAATAACCACCCACAAACCCCAACAGAAAACAGGCTACATAAATATGGTTCCCAATCAGAGACAATGACTAACACCTGCCTCTGATTGAGAACCATATCAGGCCAAACAAGAAACCCCACATTGAAACAGAAAATATAGACTGCCCACTCAACTCACGCCCTGACCACACTAAAACAAAGAAAATACAAAAGAACAATGGTCAGAATGTGACACTGACCTATAGCACCATAACTCTAAATCATCTACAGTGATTGAAAACAGACCCCAACAAGGGAAACTGATTTAACAGTTAACTCTGACCCATAGCATCATAACTCTAAATCATCTACAGTGATTGAAAACAGACCCCAACAAGGTAAACAACTGATTTAACAGTTAACTCTGACCTATAGCATCATAACTCTAAATCATCTACAGTGATTGAAAACAGACCCCAACAAGGTAAACAACTGATTTAACAGTTAACTCTGACCTATAGCATCATAACTCTAAATCATCTACAGTGATTGAAAACAGACCCCAACAAGGTAAACAACTGATTTAACAGTTAACTCTGACCTATAGCACCATAACTCTAAATCAAGAGTCAGGAGGATGATGTTTAACAATGTGCTCATAACTCTAAATCACACTACCCTAAACAACTGATTTAACTTCACAGGTGCAGGGTAAACAACTGATTTAACAGTTAACTCTGATTGCCCATAACTCTAAATCAAGAGTCAGAGGATGAGGAATGTGCTCAAATACAAATCCCCCCACACACACACAATTTAGACAGACCAGACTCTTCATTTCCTCCTAACAGGGTGAAAGCTGTACTCTCCCACACACTGAGGCTGGAAGTTTGCTTGAGTTGCCTTTTAGCCTGTGCAGGCTTGGATAAACACTCAGCCAAGCATGAAGTGTGATCTTCACCTAATAACCTACACTTCCCATACTCACTCCCTGACCCATGCCACGTGTGTATCTCTTTCCCCTGAGGGGGATGGAGAGGTTTACTCTCCTCATAGCTTGGGTTGGAGTGGTTGGATGAAGTATGGATTATAAAACACTCATCCAGGCATGAAGTGTGATCTAGGAGAGGGGTTTATTTGTGGATTAGGCCTCAGCATAATTCTACCAGACTCACATAGTGCACAATATTTGACCAGACACCTATCTACATCTAGGAAATCAGGTAATAGGGTGTCATTTGACATTCAACCTTTGAGTGTTGCGCTGTAGGAGGTGAACTATTTGCGTGTTGCGCTGTAGGAGGTGAACTATTTGAGTGTTGCTCCATTGGACCAAGATCAGCTGCTTTAATTTGACCCTCCCATCTTCCTGGAGTTAATTCTTGTGAAGAAACATCGGAGGCAGGCTTCTTCTTGCCGCATGATTAGCGTGAACAATAATGGCCAAGTGGTCAAAGTGTTACTGCAGAAGATAATGGCATTTTGGGAATGATTTGACGGCAGATTATTCAACACAGCAGCAGTGAATGGACTGTGAAGAGCGACAAAAAACGAGAGCTAATCTTCTGTATCCTATTTCTCCCTCCTCATCTCTCTTCTTTACTTCCTGCAATATGCACCTCCTCTCCCACTACATCCATCTATCATCTTTTCCTCCCTTCTCTCCACTCCACCCCAACCCTTCTATACTCATTCCCTCAGTCAGCCAAAGCAGAGGCAGAGCCAGGCTTTTGTGGGCCTCCATTGTATTGTTATCCTACATAGGGCTCCGGTGATTTTGGGGTCTGTTTACTGACCCTGGCGGTAATTGATAACAGCTTCCACATTGTTTCCTGTGTGGAACGGACTGCTGGCATCCACAAGCAGCCTGGTCCCTGTGGGTACATAAGGGCACATGCTCAGGACCATGTTCTGGTCCCAGCTGACTCACTTGCGTTCACTCTCTTGTGCTTCCTCCCTCTCTCTACCTCTATCTTGCTCTGTACTCTGTAGCAGGATCTCAAAAGAAGGTTGAGTAATGTTTCATAACTTTCTTCATAGCTCTCCATCCGGTTTGTCCTGGAGGGAGAAACACATGCGAATCAGATCTTTCTTTCCCTGATTTGCCAAAGAGCATAGAGATATATCCTTATCATTCCCTCTCTCTGGCTTGATGCTCCCTTTTGTTTTCGGGAGGAAACAGACAAGGGTTGAAAGGGCTCATAGTAGGAGTAAGATAAAGTTGCCCCTAGACTAAGGTTAGTTTTGTGTTTAATCCTAGATCTGTGAGTTTGAGTTTATTTTTTACTTTTACTGCACATTACTCAATGTTTCAGTAAAAGTGCCGGTTTTAGCCAGCCGGCTAATTTTCAACCGCTGTCCCTGGGCAGGTTATTAAAAACAATTGCAATACAGACAATCAATGAGCAGTGAGCACACGCAGAGCATCATAGGACAAGCAAGACATAGCATACAGACAGAGCAACATAGGACAAAAAGCAACAAGACAAAATCCATAAAAGCAACAAAGTGTTTCCACACAAGCTACAGACAACATGGAAAGCGGTAATACACAGCTAGGGATTATGCTCACAAATCTGATTGACCTTTAGCCATGTATTCATACATTTTGTGAAAGTGTGATATGTGGTGCAGTTCTGTGTATCTGATGGCAGTGTATTCCAGACATGGGAAGCTCTCACAGAGAAAACGGATTTACTAAAGGTACTTTTCCTTAAGGGAACTATACAGTCACCTCTCATGGCAGACCTTGTGGATCTGCTGCCATATGTTCGGGTTTTCTGTTTAACAAAAATACTGAGTGGAGGGGGAGCTAGGCCATTTAGGATCTTGAATACAAGACATGCTTGCACAAGATTTTCCCAACTCAGGAGCTCATGCTTTCTGAGGATGAACAGTGATGATGGCTATTGGGCCTCCTATCAAGCACTTTGAGAGCCTGTTTGTAGACAGACTGTATAGGTTTTAATGTTGTACAGCAAGCTTGGGCCCAACTAGTCAATCAGTATGTTAAGTGGGGGAGTATCATAGATTTGAAGTACAGTTTTGCCACCTCTGTAGTCAAACAATTTTGTATAAGTCGTAACACTAGCTAGGTTGAATTTGGTTATTTGAATTACCTTTATCACCCACTTTTTAAAAGAGAGGTTGGAATCAAGTATAATGCCAAGGTACTTAAACTCAGATACCACCTGGAGTTTCTCCCCTGACACATAGACATCTGGCTCAGTAGCATCTGTTGCCTTGATGACAGCTTTGCACACTCTTGGCATTCTCTCAACCAGCTTCATGAGGTAGTCACCTGGAATGCATGTAAATTAACAGGTGTGCATTTTTAATTAAAAGTTAATTTGTGGAATTTATTTCCTTCTTAATTGAGCCAATCAGTTGTGTTGTGACGGTAGGGTTGGTAAAAGACCAAGTACATATTATGGCAAGAGAAACGACAGTCCATCATTACTAAAATAAAGAAAAACCCTGGAATGAGTAGGTGTCCAAACTTTTGACTGTATATGCAGTGCCTTCAGAAAGTGTTCACACTCCTTGACTTTTTTCATATTTTCTTGCGTTACAGCCTGAATTAAAAATTAATTCAATTGTTGTGTCACTGCCCTACACACAATAACCCATAATGTCAAAGTGGATTTTGTTTTAAATTACATATATATTTTTACAAATGAATAATAAATGAAAAGCTGAAATGTCTTGAGTCAGTAAGTATTCAACCCATTTGTCATGGTAAGCCTAAATAAGTTCAGGAGTAAACATTTGTAAACTGCCTGTCGCTCAAGCCCTGAAGTCAGGATATGCATATAATTGGTATCATTGGAAAGAAAGAAAGTAAAAGGTCAAATTGAAAATTAGCTCCCTGGATGCAATTCCTATGGCTTCCACAGGGTGTCAGCAGTCTATGTTCAAGTTTTCAGGCTTGTAACTTCAAAAAAGAATAAGAAATATCAGTTTTAGTACAGGGACACAGTCTTGGAAATTCGTGTTTGCGTGCACCATGAAGACAGGACGCACCTGCTAAAATCATTTTCCTACTGAACATAGTTCTTTCCGTAAGAAATATTATAGTTTGATTACATTTTGTGGACTGTACAACCATCAAGATGAATTGTCAGATCAAACAACATACAGTGCCTTGCGAAAGTATTCGGCCCCCTTGAACTTTGCGACCTTTTGCCACATTTCAGGCTTCAAACATAAAGATATAAAACTGTATTTTTTTGTGAAGAATCAACAACAAGTGGGACACAATCATGAAGTGGAACGACATTTATTGGATATTTCAAACTTTTTTAACAAATCAAAAACTGAAAAATTGGGCGTGCAAAATTATTCAGCCCCTTTACTTTCAGTGCAGCAAACTCTCACCAGAAGTTCAGTGAGGATCTCTGAATGATCCAATGTTGACCTAAATGACTAATGATGATAAATACAATCCACCTGTGTGTAATCAAGTCTCCGTATAAATGCACCTGCACTGTGATAGTCTCAGAGGTCAGTTAAAAGCGCAGAGAGCATCATGAAGAACACTGTATCTCTTTGTTTTGTCTGAGTTTAAAAGTTAAACATTTGCCGCCATCCACTTCCTTATGTCTGAAACACAATCTTCCAGGGTAGCCAATTTTGGGGCTTCACCATGTTTAATGTTTAATTGAAATGTTCAGCTGTGTGTCGTCTGCATAACAGTGAAAGTTGACATTGTGTTTCCGAATGACATCACCAAGAGGAATATATAGTGAAAACAATAGTGGTCCTAAAACGGAACCTTGAGGGACACTTAAACTAACAATTGATTTGTCAGAGGCCAACCATCCACAGAGACAAACTGATATCTTTCCATAAGATAAGATCTAAACCAGACAATAGTTTGTCCCTGTAGACCAATTAGGGTTTCAAAACTCTCCAAAAGAATGTGGTGATCGATGGTGTCAAAAGTGGCGCTAAGGTTTAGTAGCACGAGGACAGATGCAGAGCCTTGGGCTGGCTCCATTAAAAGGACATTTACCACCTTCACAGGTGCAGTCTCAGTACTATGGTTGGGTCTGAGAGAGAGAGAGAGAGAGAGAGAGAGAGAGAGAGAGAGAGAGAGAGAGAGAGAGAGAGAGAGAGAGAGAGAGAGAGAGATGGGAGAACTGTGATCCCCCATCCAACAATACTCCAAGACAGGGCCAACCAGGCAGGATATAACCCCACTCACTTTGCCAAAGCACAGCCCCCACATCACTAGAAGGATATCAACAGACCACTAACTTACTTCCATGAGACAACAAGGCTGAGTATGTCCCATGAAGATAGACCACGAAGATGGGAGAATTTGGGAAGTTTGAAGACCAGGCAGGCTTCAGCGTTCTGGATAAGTTGTTGGGGTTTGAGGGCACAACCTGGTTGATGCAGTGAGATAAGTAGACACACAGCCTCTAGTAAAGATGAGGTCAAGCCTAAAGGAGGGGAAAGAAAGAGTTGGAAAGAACCCTTCCTGCTGTCAATGACCAAAAGCGCCCTCTTTGGCCTCATGGGTGGAATGATATTATTTTTTAAATAATTTCATAATTAATCATTAATCATTAAAAAACTGTTTTAAACCGACGAAAATCCAATGTTTCTATGTCAAACAGTTTTGTTATCTTTCAGTCTTCTGTGATGTATATAAAGTGTAATATTGGATGCAAGCTCAAAACACTTACCAATACATGGTCGGACAGTAGACCTCTGAGACTGAAAAATGGGAATTAATTATTATCTTTCCAGTGTTTTCCATATTGACTGTATTATAGTGTATTGTGTATCTGTATGCTGGCTTCAC
The DNA here is from genome assembly GCF_023373465.1 of Oncorhynchus keta. Lineage (NCBI taxonomy): Eukaryota > Metazoa > Chordata > Actinopteri > Salmoniformes > Salmonidae > Oncorhynchus > Oncorhynchus keta. The sequence goes on along the minus strand of NW_026285052.1, from coordinate 172,416 downwards.
AAAACTTATTTACAAGTAAATGGACAATAAAGTATATCACCTTGTCTTGTATAGCTTTTTAACAAAACTCTACCATGTTGACTGCTTTGTTAATGTTTTAACTGCCGAGTGTCACTTTAACGAAGAGAGTTGAGCCAGAAGAAAGAAATGTATAGATAGAAAGAGAAAGAGGAACAAAAAAGGAGAGAGCGGAATGTAAAAAAAACAGACCAGAGCGGGCTCCCGAGTGGCGCAGTGGTCTAAGGAACTACATTTCAGTGCTAGAGGTGTCACTACAGACCCTGGTTCGATTCCAGGCTGTATCACAACTGGCTGAGATTGGCATCTGACCTTTGACCCCTTCCTAAGAATAACTTCTTTCTGGTGATTGGTCCTTTCATTACGTTGACTGAAGGTGAATGTCGCTAACTCCTCCTGTCAAATTAACCAATGTGTCTCCCGGGCCTAACTAGGCCTCATTTTCTGTTACTTTCACTCATTTGTCTTACTCCACACCTAGACACACGCAAAAGGCCACATTTCTCATTATTAAATCGCGATTGAGCTCCCTCACTTCTGAGAGATGGAGAGTGACAAGTTCAATAGGGCCTCCATTACATTAGGTTAGACAGCGCTGTGGCGACCATAACTCAATACAGACGGACAACCTGTTTACATAATTATCTAAGAAAGGCCACACAGGGCTGGAAAACTAGGTCATTATTACTCATTCTTATCATGTTTCAAGGTAAGACCCAGATGCAGACAATGTCGAATTAACAACAGTTTAATAATCCAACAGGGACACGCAAAAGACAGGTCAAGTAGGGGTTAGTAATCCAGATAGGTGGGGAAAAGGTACAGGACGGCAGGCAGGCTCAGGGTAGGTAGGGGTCAGTAATACAGATAGGTGGGGCAAAGGTACAGGACGGCAGGCAGGCTCAGGGTAGGTAGGGGTCAGTAATACAGATAGGTGGGGCAAAGGTACAGGACGGCAGGCTCAGAGTAGGCAGAGGTCAGTAATCCAGATAGGTGGGGCAAAGGTACAGGAACAGCAGGCAGGCTCAGGGTAGGCAGAGGTCAGTAATCCAGATAGGTGGGGCAAAGGTACAGGACGGCAGGCAGGCTCAGGGTAGGCAGAGGTCAGTAATCTAGATAGGTGGGGCAAAGGTACAGGAATGGCAGGCAGGCTCAGGGTAGGCAGAGGTCAGTAATCCAGATAGGTGGGGCAAAGGTACAGGAATGGCAGGCAGGCTCAGGGTAGGCAGAGGTCAGTAATCCAGATAGGTGGGGCAAAGGTACAGGAACGGCAGGCAGGCTCAGGGTAGGCAGAGGTCAGTAATCCAGATAGGTGGGGCAAAGGTACAGGAATGGCAGGCAGGCTCAGGGTAGGCAGAGGTCAGTAATCGAGATAGGTGGGGCAAAGGTACAGGACGGCAGGCAGGCTCAGGGTAGGCAGAGGTCAGTAATCGAGATAGGTGGGGCAAAGGTACAGGACGGCAGGCAGGCTCAGGCTCAGGGTAGGCAGAGGTCAGTAATCCAGATACGTGGGGCAAAGGTACAGGACGGCAGGCAGGCTCAGGGTCAGGGTAGGCAGAGGTCAGTAATGGACATACATGGGGCAAAGCTACAGGACGGCAGGCAGGCTCAGGGTCAGGGACAGGCAGAGGTCAGTAATGGAGATACATGGGGCAAAGGTACAGGACGGCAGGCAGGCTCAGGGTCAGGGACAGGCAGAGGTCAGTAATCCAGATAGATGGGGCAAAGGTACAGGATGGCGGGCAGGCTCAGGGTCAGGGACAGGCAGAGGTCAGTAATGGAGGAACGTGGGTTAAAGGTACAGGACGGCAGGCAGGCTCAGGGCAGGCAGGCTCAGGGCAGGCAGAAAAGGTAAAAACTGGAAAACTAGAGAACAGGAACAATCACGAGACAAGAACAGAGAGGAAAAAACTCTGGTAGATTTGATTAAACAAAACAAACTGTCAACAGACAAACAGAGAACACAGGGATAATGGGGAAGATGGGCAACACCTGGAGAGGGGTGGAGACAAAGCCAGGTGAATCACAAAGACAGGTGAAACAGATTAGGGTGTGACAATTCCCCTGTCTTGTCTTTGATGGATTAACCTAACCTTGGACACGAGCTGGAGAGAGGGAAAGAGAGCTGATCCAGGCAGTTGCTGCTATGTTAGACTAGTCTTTATAGTTGAAGCTGGCTGTGGCTGTAAAGTACACACTGAGTTAGAGTGGTGAGGCACTTGACCTGTAAATAACGTTCTTATAGTAGATGCCCTTTTACAGAAGAGGAGAAAGAGACAGAGAGTTAGAGAGATAAAGAGAGAGTGATAGAGGGAGGCAGATGTGTAAACTCCAGGAGCTGGGAAAGCAGTGGCTAAACTAACAGTTAATAATAAGGTCAGAGGTCAAATAGCTGATGGTCAGGACAGGACCCTGCTGGTCCCCAAACCAGGGGCTAGGAGGTTACAAGGGGCCAACTTTATTTGTAGGGGAGACTGTCAGTATGTTTTAATGCTCTGAGACCTGGGGAGGAATGTGTCTGAGGGGCGGTTGTGGGGTATGTTGAAGATTGGAGGTTGCCATTACATGATCTACAAAAAACATCAAAGTATCTCCTTCATTTAGCAATGTTTCAAAATCTCCAAGGTGATCATTGGTTGACCTTTTTGAAGATATTTTAGAGGACACAAGGGACCACACAGGAGGGACAAAGAAGGAACAGAAGGAGTGAGCAGAGGGGTCAAACAGAAGGGAATAAAGAAGATGAAGGAGTGGAGGAAAACGCAGAAGCAAGCAAACAGGAGTCTGTGGAGTTATGTTCTCTGTCACTGTAAATAAATCATTCTGGAATTCCCAGCCTCCAGACTTCCAGCTGCGAGTTTGAGACGTGGGAGCAGGTCATCTGGAAGTGACAGGAAGGTGTGAAGCAAACATCCTGGAAGGACCTCAGATTACAGGCAGAAGTAAAAGTGATTAGTCTTTACAGATCAAATGGATTCAGTAAACTGAGCGACTACTGTGCTTTATATCTCTCGCTCTCTGGCGCTTAGCAAGATATGAGTACAAAAGAATGAAAAGTACTAGAACATTAAAGGTATATTTAACTTGTATCGCTCCTCCTCATATCTTTCTCACGTTTTTCTCTCCTTTGATCTCTGTATCCTGTACTTTCTCTCTCTGTTCTCTCATAACAAAACTCTACTCTAACCATCTCCTCTCCCTTTTCCTGTTTCCATCCTCTCTCTCTCCGTTCTCTCATAACACAACTCTACTCTAACCATCTCCTCTCCCTTTTCCTGTTTCCATCCTCTCTCTCTGTTCTCTCATAACACAACTCTACTCTAACCATCTCCTCTCCCTTTTCCTGTTTCCATCCTCTCTCTCTGTTCTCTCATAACAAAACTCTACTCTAACCATCTCCTCTCCTTTTTCCTGTTTCCATCCTCTCTCTCTCATGTCACATGTGTTCTCTGATGAATTAGCCAGGGTTGTGTGCTGTTGACCTCCTATTGGGTTGCTGTCTGATTGACAGACCCCAGAAACAGGCTGGATTCATAGGCACCATAAACACACAAATACATAATTGTATCTTTATTTTGTCATTGTTATTAGTCACTTAAAAGCAAGCACATTATAGTGTTTATTCTCCTCTCAATTACTAATTCTGGGACAACCTACACACACACACACACACACACACACACACACACACACACACACACACACACACACACACACACAACACACACACACACACACACACACACATGCACACACACAGACATGGATGCACACACGCATGTACACATGCACACACACAGACATGGATGCACACACGCATGTACACATGCACACACACAGACATGGATGCACACACGCATGTACACATGCACACACGCAGACATGGATGCACACACGCATGTACACATGCACACACACAGATATGGATGCACACACGCATGTACACATGCACACACGCAGACATGGATGCACACACGCATGTACACATGCACACACGCAGACATGGATGCACACACGCATGTACACATGCACACACGCAGACATGGATGCACACAGACATGGATGCACACACGCATGTACACACACACAGATATGGATGCACACACGCATGTACACATGCACACACAACCCACTAGTGGATTGTGACTAGTTCCACGTGTCACAGCTACGAAAATAGTTGGGTGTGTCAGAAACATTGATTTGATTTATTTGTGGGCCACAACTAAGCTTCTAAAAGCTACTAATGGAATGTGGGGGTGTTGGGTGAAGTCAGACAAGAGTTTGGGAACCACAGTGTTTCTGAGGAAGAGGCCAGAGGGGCTGTGTTTTTGGCTAATATTTTCCTCAGGGAAATGGCTAATAGTACTATTGTTTTGAGCTTTTATGTTCTTGTGTTGTGAACCTCACTGTGAGGGCCTGTTTCCTCACATGTTATTGATCAGGAAGCAGATCTGCTGGCAAAATGCTGATGGATGAGAAAGTGTGAACTACCAAGTCAATTTTCATGGGATAATATAGTATTGTGTTGCATCATAATGTGTCATCTATTGTTCAACAAACACAGGGTCCAACACAGTATCCAAGAGAGTTTCGATTCAAGAGTGCAGTCTATGAAGTGTGTCCTTGCCCCATAACAGCAACACCTCAGCATCTCAGACATATGGAAGTGCCATGTGAGTGATGGGAATCAGTATGTTGGCCAGACTTGAATTGGAGACTAACACAACAGGAGAAATGAAAATTAAAACATCACTTGGCTTGTAAAAGGTGCACAGAGAGGCCTTGACACGTCTGAATGCAATGGATGTGCCATAGTTCACATGTGACCATGCTGTTAGCTACCAATGAGGCATTCCAATGCAATGAATTTTACTGCTGGCAGGCCAGTGTGAAATATTGGAATAAAAAAAATAAACACACTGAGCAATGAGGATTCAAACTGCTGATATGTGGTTCCATAAGGAACATTAAACTAGAAAGGTGTGTGTGTAAGAGTGTACACTACCGGTCAAACGTTTTAGAACTTATTCAGGGTTTTTTCTTTATTTTACTACTTTCTACATTGTAGAATAATAGTGGAGACATCCAAACTATGAAATAACACATGTGGAACCAAGAGAGTGTTTAATCAAAATATTTTTTATATTTGAGATTCATCAAATAGCCACCGTTTGCCTTGATGACAGCTTTGCACATTCTTGGCATTCTCTCAACCAGCTTCACCTGGAATGCTTTTCCAACAGTCTTGTAGGAGTTCCCTCATATGCTGAGCACTTGTTGGCTCCTTTTCCTTCACGCTACGGTCCGACTCATCCCAAACCATCTCAAATTGGTTGAGGTCGGGGGATTGTGGAGGCCAGGTCATCTGGTCATCTGATGCAGCACTCCATCACTCTCCTTCTGGGTAAAATAGCCTTTACACAGCCTGGAGGTGTGTTGGGTCATTGTCCTGTTGAAAAACAAATGACAGCCCCACCAGATTGGATGACGTATCGCTGTAGAATGCTGTGGTAGCTATGCTGATTAATTGTGCCTTAATCTAAATAAATCACAGACAGTGTCACCAGCAAACCAACCCCACACCATCACACCTTCTCCATGCGTGCGGTGGGAAATATACATGCAGAGATCATCCGTCCACCCACACCGATATGACGGTTGTAACCAAGCATCTCCAATTTGGACTCATCTGATCAAAGGACACATCTCCATCGGTCTAATGCCCATTGCTTGTGTTTCTTGGCCAAAGCAAGTCTCTTCTTCATATTGATGTCCTTTAGTAGTTGTTTCTTTGCAGCAATTTGACCATAAATGCCTAATTCATACTAATTCACACCTCTGAACAGTTGATGTTGAAATGTGTCTGTTACTTGAACTCTGTGAAGCATTTATTTGGGCTGCAATTTCTGAGGCTGCTACTCTAAAGAACTTATCCTCTGCAGAGGTAACTCTGGGTCTTCCCTTCCTGTGGCGGTCCTCATATGTGTTATTTCATAGTTGTGATGTCTTCACTATTATTCTACAATGGAGAAAATAGTAAAAATAAAGAAAAATCCTTGAATAAGTAGGTGTTCTAAAACTTTTGACTGGTGGTGTATGTGCGTGTGTGGACAGAGTGGGTCGTGGTTTCTGTCTGGGACGATACTGCAGCCGAGGTGAGTAAGACATTTAAACTTGTTAACCCTCGCAAGGCTGCAGGCCCAGACGGCATCCCCAGCCGCGCCCTCAGAGCATGCGCAGACCAGCTGGCCGGTGTGTTTACGGACATATTCAATCAATCCCTATACCAGTCTGCTGTTCCCACATGCTTCAAGAGGGCCACCATTGTTCCTGTTCCCAAGAAAGCTAAGGTAACTGAGCTAAACGACTACCGCCCCGTAGCACTCACTTCCGTCATCATGAAGTGCTTTGAGAGACTAGTCAAGGACCATATCACCTTCACCCTACCTGACACCTTAGACCCACTCCAATTTGCTTACTGCCCAAATAGGTCCACAGACGATGCAATCTCAACCACACTACACACTGCCCTAACCCATCTGGACAAGAGCAATACCTGTGAGATGTGAGAATGCTATTCATCGACTACAGCTCGGCATTCAACACCATAGTACCCTCCAAGCTCGTCATCAAGCTCGAGACCCTGGGTCTCGACCCCGCCCTGTGCATCTGGGTACTGGACTTCCTGACCGGCCGCCCCCAGGTGGTGAGGGTAGGCAACAACATCTCCACCCTGCTGATCCTCAACACTGGGGCCCCACAAGGGTGCATTCTGAGTCCTCTCCTGTACTCCCTGTTCACCCACGACTGCGTGGCCACGCACGCCTCCAACTCAATCATCAAGTTTGCGGACGACACAACAGTGGTAGGCTTGATTACCAACAACAACGAGACGGCCTACAGGGAGGAGGTGAGGGCCCTCGGAGTGTGGTGTCAGGAAAATAACCTCACACTCAATGTCAACAAAACTAAGGAGATGATTGTGGACTTCAGGAAACAGCAGAGGGAACACCCCTATCCACATCGATGGAACAGTAGTGGAGAGGGTAGCAAGTTTTAAGTTCCTCGGCATATACATCACAAACAAACTGAATTGGTCCACTCACACAGACAGCATCGTGAAGAAGGCGCAGCAGTGCCTCTTCAACCTCAGGAGGTTGAAGAAATTTGGCTTGTCACCAAAAGCACTCACAAACTTCTACAGATGCACAATCGAGAGCATCCTGGAGGGCTGTATCACCGCCTGGTACGGCAACTGCTCCGCCCACAACCGTAAGGCTCTCCAGAGGGTAGTGATGTCTGCACAACGCATCACCGGGGGAAACTACCTGCCCTCCAGGACACCTACACCACCCGATGTTACAGGAAGGACATAAAGATCATCAAGGACAACAACCACCCGAGCCACTGCCTGTTCACCCCGCTATCATCCAGAAGGCGAGGTCAGTACAGGTGCATCAAAGCTGGGACCGAGAGACTGAAAAACAGCTTCTATCTCAAGGCCATCAGACTGTTAAACAGCCACCACTAACATTGAGTGGCTGCTGCCAACACACTGACACTGACACTGACTCAACTCCAGCCACTTTAATAATGGGAATTGATGGGAAATGATGTACAATATATCACTAGCCACTTTAACCAATGCTACCTTATATAATGTTACAAACCCTACATTATTCATCTCATATGCATACGTATATACTGTACTCTATATCATCTACTGCATCCTTATGTAATACATGTATCACTAGCCACTTTAACTATGCCACTTTGTTTACATACTCATCTCATATGTATATACTGTACTCGATACCATCTACTGTATCTTGCCTATGCTGCTCTGTACCATCACTCATTCATATATCTTTATGTACATATTCTTTATCCCCTTACACTGTGTATAAGACAGTAGTTTTGGAATTGTTAGTTAGATTACTTGTTGGTTATTACTGCATTGTCGGAACTAGAAGCACAAGAATTTCGCTACACTCGCATTAACATCTGCTAACCATGTGTATGTGACAAATAACATTGGATTTTATTTGATTTGATTTGAAGCATTGTTCCTCTCACAGACAGAGAGCCAAGATCAATTTCACATGCTGCCCACACCCCTGCCCTCTCATGGGAAACTAACAGAGTGGCCAAAGTGAACTGCATCCTCTGGCTTGTAACAGACGTTATCCTTTTGGAAACACAAAGACCTAACAATGCCGAACCATTGTATAACAACGTGTCTCAACGATAAGCTCATGTGTCTTGACACTGTAGAACAGGTAATGGATCTCATGCCAATCATTCTCTGACATGGCGGGTGAATTTAAACTCCTGTAGTCAGAAACACTGGAAGGCCTGTAATTCAGGAGCATTTGCCCTCTGTAGATCTGAGATGTTTTTTTTCCAACGGCTTCGTTCTTCACTCATTCCTCCTCTCATCCAACACGCGTGAATGGATTACAGGCCATGCTGTCCAAATATACCTGTCACCGCTGCTAGCTACAAATGTCAGGCCTTGTTAGTCTCAGTGCCCCCCTGCACACTCCTGTCCCCTTGAATTAAGCTCCAAATCTAACCCCAGTTACACACACAGGCTTCTCAGGCCTAGGTCAGGCCACACCTGGATGAACCTGTCAAAAGACATACAGAGACCAGCAGAGACCAGAAAACCCTGATTGCCTGTAAATTCCATAGAGAAACAGAGACACATGCATGGTTTGACATTCTGGAGCAATGTGAATGCTTGTCTCACTGAGGGCAGACCTGGTTTATGTTTTACTCACACTCCCCGCTAAGCAAACCACAGTCGGAAAATGATTAGAACATACTTAAGAATTTATTGCACTTGTGGTTGCTTTGGTACATATATATATTATCTTTACCACTCATCAACACATACACAGACCCAATCCTCAGACATTGTTGTATCTCTACACGAACATGTACATGCAAGCTAGGGCTGACCACAATTACTCAACTGATCCATTTTTGGGTCATTCGGCTGTTGGTTAGTGCCAGTCAAAAGTATGGACACGCTTTCTCATTCAAGGGTTTTGATTTATTTGACTATTTTCTACATGGTAAAATAATGGTGAAGACATCAACAAATGATGAAATAACACATATGGAATCATGCAGTAAGCAAAAAAAGTGTTGAACAAATGAAAAATATATGTTATATTTGAGATTCTTCAAAGTAGCCACCCTTTGCCTTGATGACAGCGACTGGAGAGACCTGAAAATAGCTGTGCAGCAACGCTCCCCATCCAACCTGACAGAGCTTGAGAGGATCTGCAGAGAAGAATGGGATAAACTCCCCAAATACAGGTGTGCCAAGCTTGTAGTGTCGTACCCAAGAAGACTCGAGGCTGTAATCGCTGCCAAAGGTGCTTCAACAAAGTACTGAGTAAAGGGTCTGAATACTTATGTAAATGTGATATTTCATTTTTGTGGTTTTAATATATTTGGAAAAAAAAAACACACAAAAAACAGTTTTTGCTTTGTCATTATGGGATATTGTGTGTAGATTGATGACGGACGTTTAAAAAATAATAATATGGGTGTAACGTAACAAAATGTGTTAAAAGTGAACGGGTCTGAATACTTTCAGAATGCACTGTACATACAGTATTTTCAAAAGCTCTCCCAGTGTCTCACCCTCGTTGTCTTAAGTCCTAACATTCACCATTGAAAGGCATAACACAAACTGACGTTAGATCAATGCATAATAAGGGGCAACCTCATCCTACTCTCACTTTGCCCGGGATCTTAAAAAGGGGCTCCTGATCCATTTGACGCTTTGGACTGATCCCGTCTACAGATCTCCCGCTTTGGCGCTCCAATGGGTCCCAGCTGCTGGCTCTCCTGGGCCCATCCCAGGTGGATCAGAGATGGCTGCACAGACAAACATCTGTCCTGGCAGACAGAGGAAGAGGGGGATGAGAAGCAGGATGTTGTGGTAAGAGAGAGAGAGAGCGGGCGTGAGAGAGAAAGAACTGGAGGTGGGAACAAGGGAGGGAAAGGGAGAATGAGAGAGGGGGAAAGGATGGATACCGGGGTAGAGAGAGAGGGGACAAATGAGGAGAAGAAGAGCGGGCGGGAGAAGGGTCTGGTAAGCTTAGACTGAGCTAGAGAGAAACAGGTGGTGGTTCTGTGTTGACTTGATAGGTTAATACAGGTTAAATGGATAATGAGTTTAGAACACGGTGTTGTAAATGGCCCTGCAAAGCCATGTGTTGTGAGAACAGTACTATAGCTATATACTCAATGACCAGAAAAACAAGACTGATATCTGACAGAATGTCCAGGTGGCAGATTGAAGCAGCCACATGCATGTGTCTTAGGAAGTGGCTCACTTAATCACGTATAGTCATGTGTCAATGTTTCTTAAACTTACAGAAGGCAAATCCTTTCTCCAAAATGAAATATGTGTTGATATTAGTTGGTAGGGGTCTTTACTTCAACATTATTGTCTTTTGATGTATTTTCTAATACTATTTAAGACTTTTTCTGGTAGATGTTTTTCTCTTATCCGTCTGGTTGACCAGAAATCCAAGCCATTACTTATGTATGCCTAATTTTAAGATGAAAACGGTTGAGAAGTGTATATATATGCCTTCATTTCCCCAAAATATAGACTCCTAGCTTTTCTTTGAGACATGTAGCTTCTCCTTTTACATGGACATGACCATAAGCACCTGTAATGGATATTGCCTAATGTCATTCACTTAGCAAGTCTGCCGCGCAGACGTGGGAGAGCTGTTTTAGACAGTCGATTTCCTTCTACTCAGACAGCACACACATTGATAAAATATACACACCCACACACACATGCAAATACACACAAAGTTGCAAACACACAAAATCAGTCCTTTATAAGTCTGTATTTTGTATCCACCACACCCATCTCTCTATTGTACCCTCTTCCTCTAACCGCAGACACAAACAGACACACCTACACACATACCGTCCATGATTTTGGTTCGTACCATGGTTCATTTGGAAAACATTTCATCAGCTTTTCTTGCTACCGTCTTAGCAGCAAACAGAGGGCCACCGAGTCAAGAGGTTCTCGCTTCCAGAGTTCTGACACATCGGTGTTCATTTGCTTACCTGCCTAGCTTCTCCCCTGTGTCGCGCAAAACTATTTCGCCACATGTGCTGCTCAACGTGCCTCGGCGAGCCTTTGTCTCCAATCCTGTGGCCTTTAAGTCCTCAGCTGTCTACAATTGTCCTTGTTAATCTCTATTTACTAGTAGTAGTAGTGTAGTAGTAGTCTACCACTCTAGTAGTAGTGTTATTGCTGCATTGCTGATGCCATTTCCGGTCACAACTTGCAGACTTGTTTACGTGTTGCTGTTTTGTGCGTTTTGTTGCCAACCTTACTTTGCTACCTGACAACTTTGCGGTTTTTACATTTTAATTACCGTTTATATTTTTGGTTTTTCCCTCACTCAACTTTTTTTCATTCAACTTTTTCACTCCAAACGCTTTATCTGGACGTGGTTCGTCAGGACCTCCAACAGCCGAAGCTAAGTAGTAACATCATAATATACAGGAGAACGATCGCCTTACGGCGAAGATAGCTGTGTTGCAAGCCCAGCTTCAGACGCAATCGTTAGGCAAGGGTAATTTCAGTGTAGGAAAGGATGAAACAGCGTCTGTGCCACCGTAGATAGTACAGATAGTAACGTTAGTATAAATCCCCTCGTACGGTCCCCGCAGCCGGACAACTTACCCATGGTTTCTGGAGGGAAATGCTGTAGGAATGCTCAACCGGTGTCACACATTCAGCTGACAGAAACTTTCAACCGGTTTTCCCCATTAAGCAGCAAGTCTGGGTCTGAGGCCGTGCCTTCTCTTGTCTCTACTCCTCCCGTTACGGGGTCTGAGACACCGAAGCTTCCCACCATTAGCTCTGACAAATTGAAAACCCTAGTCATTGGCGACTCCATTACCCGCAGTATTAGACTTAAAACGAATCATCCAGCGATCATACACTGTTTACCGGGGGGCAGGGCTACCGACATGAAGGCTAATCTGAAGATGGTGCTGGCTAAAGCTAAAACTGGTGAGTGTAGAGAGTATAGAGATATTGTTATCCACGTCGGCACCAACGATGTTAGGATGAAACAGTCAGAGGTCACCAAGTGCAACATAGCTTCAGCTTGTAAATCAGCTAGAAAGATGTGTCGGCATCAAGTAATTGTCTCTGGCCCCCTCCCAGTTAGGGGTAGTGATGAGCTCTACAGCAGAGTCTCAAAACTCAATCGCTGGTTGAAAACTGTTTTCTGCCCCTCCCAAAAGATAGAATTTGTAGATAATTGGCCCTCTTTCTGGGACTCTGTTGGGGAAATTATGATTAAATGACTGAACAAATCATTTTAAATGGAACTGTAACTAAGTAAACTTATACTCTGTTTTCTTATATCTGATTAACAATATGAGTTCATAAGAAGGGATTGTGTGACACGGACAAGGAGTAATTAAAGTTAATGAACACCATTCCAACTTGGCAGAAACTAATGGGTTGTGGATTAAGTAAGCAGATAAGGTAGTTAACCTATGGTTGAATCGACGAAACTGAGCTCTGGGGTGTTTAGATAAGGAAGTGAGTGCATTCCTAGGGTTTCTGTTAATTAGAACTGTCAGCTAAGTGGTGATCGATAATGTTGGGGGGTCAAAAGTTAATTCAGTTATGTTGTGTGACCTGAGTGTGTTAGTAAGTTAGAATGAACTATTAGCCTCACTTTGTCCCGGTCGAGAGGAGGGGATTCTGTTAAGCAATGAAATGACGTCATGTTATGGTATACAAACTGTTGCTTGTGGTAACGTGGCAGCTCGCTCCGAGAATAAATTCTGTTACCTATTATTGAAATGGCTGGTCTCCGTCTATTTTATGCAAACAAGAATCTTACAAATTCTCATAAAATAGATTAAGGGTTTTCAATTAATGAACACACATTGGCATAATTAAATTACAGTAACAGACTCACCCACAAACAGGACCAAGCCTGGAGTGACGGCCATCGACTCAATGGGTTTTGTCCAACATGTCTCTGGACCTACTCACTGTCACAGTCATATTCTGGACCTAGTTTTGTCCCATGGAATAAATGTTGTGTATCTTAATGTTTTTCCTCATAATCCTGGACTATCGGACCATCATTTTATTATGTTTGCAATTGCAACAAATAATCTGCTCAGACCCCAACCAGGGAGCATCAAAAGTTGTGCTATAAATGCACAGACAGGTCAAAGACTCCTTGATGCCCTTCCAGACTCCCTCTGCCTACCCAAGGACGTCAGAGGACAAAAATCAGTTAACCACCTAACTGAGGATCTCAATTGTGCAATACCCTAGATGCAGTTGCACCCCTAAAAACTAAAAACATTTCTCATAAGAAACTAGCTCCCTGGTATACAGAAAATACCCGAGCTCTGAAGCAAGCTTCCAGAAAATTGGAACGGAAATGGCTCCACACCAAACTGAAAGTCTTCCGACTAGCTTGGAAAGACAGTACTGTGCAGTATCGAAGAGCCCTTACTGCTGCTTGATCATCCTATTTTTCCAACTTAATTGAGGAAAATAAGAACAATCCTAAATGTATTTTCGAATCTGTCACAAAGCTAACTAAAAAGCAGCATTGCCAAAGTGAGGATGGCTTTCATTTCAGCAGTAATAAATTCATGAACTTCTTTGAGAAAAAGATCATGATTATTAGAAAGCAAATTACAGACTTTAAATCTGCGTATTCCTTCAAAGCTCAGTTGTCCTGGGTCTGCAAAACTCTGCCAGGACATAGGATCAAGAGAGACACTCAAGTGGTTTAGTACTATATCTCTTGACACAATGATGAAAATAATAATGTCCTCTAAACCTTCAAGCTGCATATTGGACCCTATTCCAACTACACTACTGAAAGAGCTGCTTCCTGTGCTTGGCCCTCCTATGTTGAGCATAATAAAATGGCTCTCTATCCACCGGATGTGTACCAAACTCAGTAAAAGTGGCAGTAATAAAGCCTCTCTTGAAAAAGACAAACCTTGACCCAGAAAATATAAAAAAACTATCGGGCTATATCGAATCTTCCATTCCTCTCACATTCTTTAGAAAAGGCTGTTGCGCAGCAACTCACTGCCTTCCTGAAGACAAACAATGTATACGAAATGCTTCAGTCTGGTTTTAGACCCCATCATAGCACTGAGACTGCACTTGTGAAGGTGGTAAATTACCTTTTAATGGCATCAGACCGAGGCTCTGCATCTGTCCTCGTGCCCCTAGACCTTCGTGCTGCTTTTGATACCATCGATCACCACATTCTTTTGGAGAGATTAGAAACCCAAATTGGTCTACACAGACAAGTTCGGGCCTGGTTTAGATCTTATCCATCGAAAAGATATCAGTTTGTCTCTGTGAATGGTTTGTCCTCTGACAAATCAACTGTAAATTTCGGTGTTCCACAAGGTTCCGTTTTAGGACTACTATTGTTTTCACTATATATTTTACCTATTGGGGATGTCATTCGAAAACATAATGTTAACTTTCACTGCTATGCGGATGACACACAGCTGTACATTTCAATGAAACATGGTGAAGCCCCAAAATTGCTCTCGCTAGAAGCCGGTGTTTCAGACATAAGGAAGTGGATGGCTGCAAACCTTCTACTTTTAAACTCGGAAAAAACAGAGATGCTTGTTCTCGGTCCCAAGAAACAAAGAGATCTTCTGTTGAATCTGACAATTAATCTTAATGGTTGTACAGTCGTCTCAAATGAAACTGTGAAGGACCTCTGCGTTACTCTGGACCCTGATCTCTCTTTTGACGAACATATCAAGACTGTTTCAAGGACAGCTTTATTCCATCTACGTAACATTGCAAAACTTTGAAACTTTCTGTCCAAAAATGATGCAGAAAAATTAATCCATGCTTTGTTACTTCTAGGTTAGACTACTGCAATGCTCTACTTTCCGGCTACCTGGAAAAAGCACGAAATAAACTTCAGTTAGTGCTATATACGGCTGCTAGAATCCTGACTAGAACCAAAAAAAATGTATCACATTACTCCAGTCTCTGCTTTTGCTGCCTCCAGCTCTGCTTTGGGGCGGCGATATTCCCCTGGCTGTGCCCAGGGTCCTTCGCCATTCTAGAATGTCCTCCCAAGTCCATGAGTCCTGCGTTGTTTACCGCTGCTGCTGCTGGCCGTTACCACGCTGCTTGGTCCTTTGTTGGTGGGTTATTCTGTCACGATCGTCGTATTAAGGAGACCAAAGTGCAGCGTGGTGTGAATGCCTACTTGAATGAATGGACGGAAAAAACACGAAGTACACTAAACACATTTTAAATAATAACAAGACAAACGTGACCGCTATCAAAACTGAGTGCAAACATGCAACATCACATAGACAATAACCCACAAACCACAATTCTAAACAGGCTACCTAAATATGGTTCCCAATCAGAGACAACGACAAACACCTGCCACTAATTGAGAACCATATCAGGCCAAAACACATAGAAACAGACTAACTAGACATGCAACATAGAATGCCCACTCATATCACGCTCTGACCAAACAAAACATAGAAACAAACAACTCAAATAATGGTCAGAGTGTGACAACTGTGCACTCTCCTCAAGCAATACAATGGTATTCCTTCAGTGTAATAGCTATTGTAAATTGGACAGTGCAGTTAGATTAACAAGAATTGAAGCTTTCTGCCCATATCAGATATGTATGTCTGGGAAGTGTTCTTGTTATTTACAACCTCATGCTAATCACATTAGCCTACGTTAGCTCAATCGTCCCACGGGGGGACACTGATCCTGTGGAGGTTGTAAGACATGAAGGTCAGTCAATGCAGAACATTTCAAGAACTTTGACATTTTCTTCAAGTGCAGTCACAAAAATCCTCAAACGCCCTGCAGAAACTGGCCCTCATGAGGACCACCACAGAAAGGAAGACCCAGAGTTACCTCTGTCGCAGAGGATAAGTTCATTAGGATAAGTTCATCAACATCAACTGTTCAGAGGAGACGTGAATCAGGCCTTCATGGTCGAATTGCTGCAAAGAAACCACTACTAAATGACATCAATAAGAAGAAGATATTTGCTTGGGCCAAGAAACACGAGCAATGGACATTAGAATGAAGGAGATCTGTCCTTTGGTCTGACGAGTCCAAATTAGATTTTTTTGGGCTCCAACCATCGTGTCTTTGTGAGAAGCAGAATAGGTTAACGGATGAGCTCTGCATATGTGGCTCCCACTGTGAAGAATGGAGGAGGTGTGATGGTGTGCGGTTGCTTTGCTGGTGACACTGTCAGTGATTTGTTTAGAATTCAAGGCACACTTAATTAACCAGCATGCCTACCATAACTTTCTGCAGCGATACGCCATCTTAGTGGGACTATCATTTGTTTTTCAATAGGACAATGTATATAATTCATATACAATTCAGAAGAAAGAGGAAAGTATAGTTTACTTGGTTTTGATGGAAGGTTTCGAATATGACTGTTTCCCAAATAGTAGGTCTGGCCCCCTTGGTGAGTCACATCTCCCTCCTCCTGGATCACAACATAACACTGGGCAGTGACTGGAATTATTGACTTTGATCTATTTTACTAACCTTGTTAGATGCCAAACAGTTTCAGCGTCCTGAGACTATGAGAATATCCTGTTGAGTTAAAGTTCCAGGGTTTTGATTAAGACTGGGATTATCTATGAGGACAAGCATGTAAAGTCATGGCCAAAAGTTGAGAATGACACAAATATTAATTTTCACAAAGTCTTCTGCTTTAGTGTCTAGATATTTTTGTCAGACGTTACTATGGAATACTGAAGTATAATTACAAGCATTTCCTAAGTGTCAAAGGCTTTTATTGACAATTACATTTCTCTTCATCCTGTCCAATTTGTAGCCATGTGTGAACTCCAGACAGGGATAGTAAACACATTGAGGGCCTATCATTTCTCATTGGGGGTTAGTGTGTCTGTTGATTTACAGAGAGCAGCCCACGGAGATAGGGGTCCTGATGATGTGGGCTGCATCAAGAGATCTCTTGGACAGCTATGCTTGTTTTTCCTGCTATGATTGTCTTTGGAGGCCACACAACATTATCGCTTCCAGCCATTAACTGGCCACCTGGGAGCCCTGCCACATGGGAGCCCTGGCCGCTAAGCCTGTGTGTGCCTGTGCGCTAACTATGCAGGAGCAGAGAGCCAAGTGTTGTGACTAACTGAGGGATACAAAACTGGGACATGGTCAAAGGTGGGAAATAGGACATTCATACTCCATATTTCCACAGGGGACCAAGGGCCACAGATGACTACAAACGCAACAACAACGTTATCAACAACATCAAACTAAACATCAACCTGAAAAACAACAAAATGATCATGAACAACAACAAGAGTAACAAATAATGAATTCACAGCCATAAAAAGCGATGGTATTAAAGCAATGAGGCAGTCAGCTAACATGTTTATTTTTATTTTACACTCCTTATTCCAACAACACACAGTTGAAGTCGGAAGTTTCCATAAACTCAGGTTGGAGTCATTAAAACTCATTTTTCAACCACTCCACAAATTTCTTGTTAACAAACTATAGTAATATTTCCAACATTTTTTTACAGACAGATTATTTCACGTATAATTCACTGAATTACAATTTCAGTGGGTCAGAAGTTTACATAAAGTAAGTTGACTGTGCCCTTAAACAGCTTGGTAAATTCCACATAATGATGTCACGGCTTTAGAAGCTTCTAAAAGTCTTATTGACAAAATTTGAGTCAATTGGAGGTGGATCTGTGGATGTATTTCAAGGCCTACCTTCAAACTCAGTTCAAAATCAATGCCTCTTTGCTTGACATCATGGGAAAAATCAAAAGAAATCAGCCAAGACCTCAGAAAAAAGTGTAAAACTCCATAAGTCTGGTTCATCCTTGGGAGCAATTTCCAAACACCTGAAGGTACCACGTTCATCTGTGCAAATAATGGTCTGCAAGTATAAACACCATGAGGCCACCCATCCATCATACCACTCAAGAAGGAGACGCGTTCTGTCTCCTAAAGATGAACATTCTTTGGTGTGAAAAGTGCAAATCAATCCCAGAAAAACAGCTAAGGACCCTGTGAAGATGCTGGAGGTAACAGGTACAAAAGTATCTATATCCACAGTAAAACGAGTCCTATATCAACATAACCTGAAAGTCCGCTCAGCAAGAAGAAGCCACTGCTCCGCCATAAAAAGCCAGACTACGGTTTGCAACTGCACATGGGCACAGAGATCGAACTTTTTGAAGAAATGTCCTCTGGTCTGATGAAACAAAAATATAACTGTTTGGCTATAATGACCATCGTTATGTTTGGAAGAAAAAGGGGGAGGCTTGCAAGCTGAAAAACACCATCCCAACTGTGAAGCACGGGGGTGACAGCATCATGTTGTGGGGGTGCTTTGCTGCAGGATGGGCTGGTGCACTTCACAAAATAGATGGCATCATGAGGATGGACAATTATGTGGATATATGGAAGCAAAATCTCAAGACATCGGGCTGTTAAAGCTTGGACGCAAATGGGTCTTCCAAATGGACAATGCATACTTTCAAAGTTGTGGCAAAATGGCTTAAGCACAAAGGTATCAAGGTATTAGAGTGGCCATCACAAAGCCCTGACCTAAATCCTATAGAACATTTGTGGGCAAAACTGAAAAAAGTGTGTGCGAGCAAGGAAGCCTACAAACCTGACTCAGTTACACCAGCTCTGTCAGGAGGAATGAGCCAAAATTCACCTAACTTATTGTGGGAAGCTTGTGGAAGGCTACCCAAAACATTTGACCCAAGTTAAACAATTTAAATGCAATGCTAACACATACTAATATGTGGTATGTAAACTTCTGACCCACTGGGAATGTGATGAACGAAATTGAAGCTGAAATAAATCATTCTATCTCCCTACTATTATTCTGACATTTTACATTCTTAAAATAAAGTAGTGATCCTACCTGACCTAATAATTGGCTTTTTTACTAGGATTAAATGTTAGGAATTGTGAAAAACTTTGTTTAAATGTTTTTGGCTAAGGTGTATGTAATCTTCCGACTTCAACCGTATGTACATAGGCCGTCACCTTTTGTCATAACATAAAACATAAAAGTTGCAAAAACATTCCCCCCAAAAGTTGTAATAACACGATATCTGTCCAGTTCTGTTGACGATTATACAATGTTGGTGGGATTTTTTTTATCTGATGCTGCAAACATGCTGACAGAACATCGTTTTTTTAACGTTCCAAAAACATTTCATTATGTTGTAAGAACAATGTGGGGACATCACAAGAGATAACAAAATATGGGCTCCCGAGTGGTGCAGCGGTCTAAGGCACTGCATCTCAGCGCTAGAGTGCTAGAGGCTTCACTACAGACCCTGGTTTGATTCCAGGCTGTATCACAACTGGCTGTGATTGGGAGTCCCATAGGGCGGCGCACAATTGGCCCAGCGTCATCTGGGTAAGTGTTTGGCTGGGGTAGGCCGTCATTGTTAATAAGAATTGGATCTTAACTGTATTGCCTCGTTAAATGAAAGGTTAAATATATTAACATCTACTTCAACCAGTGTAGATGAAGGGGAGGAGACAGGATAAAGAAGGATTTTTAAGCCTTGAGACAATGAGATGTGTACGTGTGCCATTCAGAGGGTGGATGGGCACGACAAAGATAAATATATATATATTTTTTAAACTGCAACGCTGCTGGGTTTTTCACACTCAACAATTTCCCGTTTGTATCAAGAATGGTCCACCACCCAAAGGACATCCAGCCAACTTGACAACTGTGGGAAGTATTGGAATCAACATGGGCCAGCATCCCTGTGGAACACCTTGTAGAGTCCATGCCCCGACGAATTGAGGCTGGTCTGAAGCAACTTAACATTAGGACGGTGTTCTTAATGATTTGTACACTCAGTGCATATCCATAGTTGTAATCATAATTTAGGGATTTCAGTGCAAAGGGAAATCCACTGGAAATAGGAGGATCCTGGTGGCACAACAGACTAATTGCCTATAGATCGCAAGTTCAAATCTACTTAATGATCTTTCTTTAAAAAAGCTAGGACAATACCCGAATAAAATATGATATAAGAAGATTAAAATGTCATTTCACATAATAATGTTAAACTACACATTAGCAGAACATTGCAGCATTGGTTTCAGAACTACTTCCATTCATTTTTCCTTTATTTACCTAGGCAAGTCAGTTAAGAACAAATTCTTAATTACAATGACAGCCTAGGAACAGTGAGTTAACTGCATTGTTCAGGGGCAGAATGACAGATTTTACCTTGTCTGGCCCAATGCCCAATGCTCCAACCACTAGGCTACCTGCAGCCCCAGCCTTAATATGCCTTCAGAACATTATTGGAACATCATGTCATAACATTTCAGAATATAAGAGTCTCGCAGGAATGTTTCTAGTTTGGTGTTATAACAGAGGCGAGATGGGCTTTATGTGGTTCACATGTGAAAATAAAGGTCATTCTTTGTTACTGGGAAAAAGGAATCTCCATGGAGCTACACATCCTGCTTGGCTAATAAATGCAGACAAAGGCGCTGGACATTTTTGAGGGAGATAATGATCCAGGGTTTGAGCGCTCCAAAACTGGGTGGATTACACAATTCAAGTCACCTCCAAAAATTAAATAGTGTGAGTTGAGATTGGGCATCAAAGAAATGTTGGTAAAATGTTTGGTAAACCTTCTTCAGGCTAGGAGTCCTACTAGCAGGACAACTTCCTGTGAAACTGGAGGGCGCACAATTCCAATAAATAATCATACAAATTATGGATATTAAACATTTATGTACATACAAGTGAAAGCTTAAATTCTTGTAAATCTAACTGCACTGTCCAATTTACAGTAGCATTTACAGCGAAAGCATGCCATGCAATTGTTTGAGGACGGTGCCTCACATCAAAATATTTTTCCACAGGCAGAGGTTTCATAAATTAACAAATAGCGATGAAATATTCACTTACTTTTTTGAAAATCTTCCTCTGATTTGTCATCCAAAGGGTCCCAGCTATAACATGTAGTGTAGTTTTGTGAGATAAAATCCTTCATTATATCCCAAAAAGTCTGTTGAGTTGGCGCCATCGATTTAAGTAATCCACTCGTTCAGCATGCAGAGATAGGAATCCAAAAATCTACCTCTAAAATGTATTTCAACAAGTCAAAATGTTTCTATTGACTCCGCAGATACCCTAAAATGTAATGAAACTATAATATTTCATACGGAAAGATGTTCAATAGGAAACCGATTTTAGCAGGTGCAGGTGTCTTCATCGAGCATGCATACACACATTTCCAAGACTGTGTCCCTGTACTAATCCTCTGCATTGAACAGAACTGCTATGAAAGTCAGTTCTGTTTGCCAATCAGATCAGCACACCGTGAGTCATTGTTCCAAAGGCTCATTTGAGAGTGGGCAGCCAGATTCCACAATGCATTTAAAACATGCAGAACATTAGCAATGGATCAAAACAGTGTGTGTGTTTGTTGTTCTTAGTACTTTATCCACACATGGATAGAGAGAAGAAAATCTATGGGATATACATGGCCATAGATGGGTAATGAGAATGCAAATACAAAGGTGCAATCTAGAACCAAAAAGTTTTTTTTGACTGTCCCCATAGTTTAACCCTTTGAATAACACCTTTTGATTCCAGGGAGAACCCTTTTGATTGCAGGTAGAACAGTTTTGGGTTTCATGTAGAACCCTTTTCAAAGAGAGTTTTACCTGGAACCAAAAAGGGTTCTCCTATTGGGACAGCCACAGAACTCTTTTGGAACCCTTTTTCCTAAGAGTGTAGTATTGACATAGATGGGTAGACTAGATTATAGTTAGAGTCACCCTAGTCTCTGTTTGCCTATCAAAAGCAGCCACACTCCACTGCCACTTTAATGGCCTTTTCCTTATTTTCTCTTAGTCAATTATTGCCTACTTCTCTCACTCTCTCTCGCTCTGAATTACTCACTCACTCCCTCTCCCTCTCACCCTCTCTCTCTCACCCCCTCTCTCTGCCCCTATGACACTGTACTGGGAAACCCTTCCGTGTTCAGATGGAACATCTAGTCAGAGGCCAACACTAGCAGCTACCTGGAGTTCATTCAGATGGAACATCTAGTCAGAGGCCAACACTAGCAGCTACCCGGAGTTTATTCAGATGGAACATCTAGTCAGAGGCCAACACTAGCAGCTACCTGGAGTTCATTCAGATGGAACATCTAGTCAGAGGCTAACACTAGCAGCTACCCGGAGTTCATTCAGATGGAACATCTAGTCAGAGGCCAACACTAGCAGCTACCCGGAGTTCATTCAGATGTCTGATGGAAACCTTATGCTCCTTTGTTAATGAATCTGTCCAGAATAATCTGGCTCAAAACACTTTTTTTTTTTCATTTTCTTTCCTTATCCATGAACTGTTTTTTCTACTTTCATTTGTCAATGGGGTCTTTGGGGCCTGTCATGCCAAATAGTGTCCCTTGGCCAAATAGTGTCCCCCTCTACGTCACAATGGGATTTGATGAGTTCTAGCTCTTGTCGCTAGGGCTGTTGGTAGAACTTTAAAAAATCTGAACGGATTACGTAATGAATCAAAGCGTTCATAGCTATGCTGGTTGCTTGTCTCAATTTTTACCTCGTAGTGGTCGAGAAGGATGGAGGATGCGGGCAGTTCTAGTTCTATTTCACAGCATAAATGCTCCCTCAGTCCGCACAAAATTATTACCTCAGAATTGCTCTCCAAGGATGGTGTTTTTGACAGTGACAACCTTCTGCTTCAGAGGACCGAAAAGACTGGAAGGAGAACACTTTCTTTCCCATGTATTTGTCTTTATATAAGTACAAATAGGAATAAATAATTTGCACTGTTTTTAGATTGATGTTAACGAGCTAGATAGCTAGCTAGCAAGCAAGCAAGCAAGCTACTGTAACTGTCATTGCAGCTTTCTGTTTGTATCTATCGTTAGCTTGCACTTCAATGGTATCCCTCGGAGATTTTTTTAAATCTTTCCAACCAGGCGAAGTACTATGAAGACACCACTGGTCTCGACAGGAGGCGCAACATTCAGAGAAATTCACAATTCAGGGTAACGTTAACTTCTTGGTGACAGGGGGCAGTATTTTCATGTTCGAATTAAATGCATGCCCAAATTCAACTGCCTGCTACTCATCCCCAGAAGACAACATATTAATATTATTAGATTTGGATAGAAAACAATCTGAAGTTTCTAAAACTGTTTGAATCATGTCTGTGAGTATAACAGAACCTATTTAGCAGGCAAAACCCAGAGGAAAAACTATTCAGAAGTTTTTATTTTTTTAGGTCACTCTTTTCAAAGGGTTTAATTTGGAATCCAGATTTCCAAGTGACCTTCTTGCAGTTCCTACCGCTTCCACTGGATGTAAACAGTCTACAGAAATTGGTTGAGATTATTCCATTGTGAAATCATGAAGTAGCCCTGTTCAGATCGAGGGTAACTTGCAGTATACTGTTTGTTAGAGTCGCGTGACCAGAAAGCACGCTACAGTTTGTTTTCCTCCTGTATTGAACACAGATCATCCCGTCTTCAATTTGATCAATTATTTATGTTAAAAAATACCTAAAGTTGTATTACAAAAGTAGTTTGTAATGTTTTGGCAAAATTTACAGGTAGCTTTTGAGATATTTTGTGGTCACGTTGCGCAAGTTGGAACCGGTGTTTTTCTGGATCAAACGCGCCAAATAAATAGACATTTTGGATATATCGACGGAATGAATCGAACAAAAGGACCATTTGTGATGTTTATGGGACATATTGGAGTGCCAACAAAAGAAGCTTGTCAAAGGTAAGGCATGAATTATATTTTTATTTCTGCATTTTGTGTCGCGTCTGCAGGGTTGAAATATGCTTTTCTGTCTTTGTTTACTATGGTGCTATCCTCAGATAATAGCATTGTTTGCTTTCGCCGAAAAGCCTTTTTAAAATCTGACACGTTGGCTGGATTCACAAGTGTAGCTTTAATTTGGTATCTTACAAGTTTGATTTTATAGTAATTTATTTGTATTTGGCGCTCTGCATTTTCACTGGCTTTTGGCCAGGTGGGACGCTAGCATCCTACATATGCCAGAGAGGTTAAAAACCTGTTGGGGATAGATAGGGCTGTTTACTGCCCCCTCTGGAGTAATTGCGTGCCCATAGTAAACATAATTTTTTTTTGTCAAAAGTTGCTAATATATGCAAATAAAAAATATTATTGAATAGAAAAAAACTCTAAAGCTTCTAAAACCGTTTAAATTATGTCTGTATGTAAAGCAGAACTCTCAGGGCAGTCATTCTCCCAAACTCTCTCTTGTCATCAGAAAAGTTGGCCCAACTGTGACGTCATCGCCCCCACCCTTCCCAAGCACCTACAGGTCTGGGAACAGTCTCTTTGTCTTCAGCGCGATGTCTGCTTCCAATGGGGCTTCTCATTGTGAGAATCGCGCGCTCAGAGAGTTTTGGCAGGCCGAAACCTTTCGGTCAAGCGAAAAAACAGGTTACTCTCATGCGTGCTCTGCTCCGGTCCTGTCTTTTTTCCAAGATCGATTAAACGGTGCCTGTGTTTCTGTTCGTCCTCACAATTGCTGTACACCTTTATAACATGTTAAAGCTTGATTATGAACTTAGTTTGACAAGTTTAGTCGACATATAATATGTAATTTCAACGTTTTGGTGCGCATCCACTTGACTTTTGGCTGCATTTCAACCAAAATGTGTCGTGTTTGAGAACCGAAAGACACAGACTGCAAAACTAAACACTGTTTTTGGTAAGTATAATTCCTTCCAGGTCTTCTGATGGAAGAACAGCAAATGTAAGGGAATATTTATGTGGTAAATTTGGGTTTATGTGGACTCCAAGATAGAGGAGCCATAATGCTACTTTGAGCGCCGACTCATAGTATAGCCTAGTGAACGAAACCTGTAACGTTAAAAATAAATGTAACACAGCGATTGCATTCAGAAGAAGTATATCTTCCTATATATATGTAGAACATGCATATTTAGTCAAAGTTTATGATGTATATTCCTTGTTAGCTGACGTTATCTGCCGGAGCTATCGTCATTTCTCAGGACATTTGAGTAGCATTTTTTGAACGATGCATCATTGTAAACAGAGATTTATGGATATATATAGCATATTATTGAAAAAACATAAATGTACCGTGTAACATGTTATATTACTGTCATCTGATTAAGATTTCAAAAGGTTAGTGAAATTATTTTTCTTTTAATCCTGCGTTTGTTGATTGCATATTTTTTTCAACTTGGCTATGTAAATTAGCTGTGTCTTCGGTGGTGGTTTGACATAAATATGTGCTGTTTGACGTAAAACATTTTAGAAATCTGACTTGCTGGGTAGATAAACAAGGTGTTTATCTTTCATTTGAGCCATTGGACTTGTTAATGTGTGGAAGTAAAATATTTTTAGGAATATTTTTGCGTTCCATGCGCCACCTTCCAGCTGAACGTGGGGGGTGTTCCCAAATTGGAACCCTAATCTCCTTCTGGTTAACTAGCTCCTCAAAGCACTTCATGATGACAGAAGTGAGTGTTACAGGGCGATAGTCATTAATTAATAAGAGGTTTTAGGTTCAGTTACATTTGATTTCTTGGGTACAGGGGCTATGGATACATTTTAAATTTAAGCTGTAACAACACAATGTGGGAAGTGAATGGGTGTGAACGCTTTCTGAAGGCACTGTATAGAGTGCCTTCTGGGAAGTACTCAGACCCCTTCACTTTTTCACCATTTTGTTACCTTATGGCCTTATTCTAAATTGGATTAAATGAGAACATGTATTCATGAATCTACCCACCATACCCCATAATGACAAAGTGAAAACAGGTTTTTAGAAATGTGGCAAATGTATTGAAAATAAGTTTACACTCTTTGCTATGAGACTCGAAATAGAGCTCAGGTGCATCCTGTTTCCATTGATCATCCTTGAGACGGTTCTACAACTTGGAGTCCACCTGTGGTAAATTCTCTTGATTGGACATGATTTGGAAAGGCATACACCTGTCTATATAAGGTCCCAGAGTTGATAGTGCATGTCAGAGCAAAAACCAAGCCATGAGGTCAAAGGAATTGTCCGTAGAGCTCCGAGACAGGATTGTGTCGATGCACCGATCTGGGCAAGAATACCAAAAAATGTCTGTAGCATTGAAGGTCCCCAAGAAAACAGTGGCCTCCATCATTCTTCAATAGAAGACGTTTGAACCATCAAGAGTCTTCCTAGAGCTGTTCACCTAGCCAAATTAAGCAATCAGGGGAGAAGGGTCTTGGTCAGGGAGGTGAGGAAGAACCCGATGGTCTCTCTAAAAAAGCACCAGAGGTCCTTTGAGAAGAAAGAACCTTCCATAATGACAACCATCTCTGCAGAATTCCACCAATTAAGCCTTTATGGCAGAGTGGTCAGACGGAATCCACTCCTCAGTAAAATGCACAACAAGACACTTGGAGTTTGTCAAACGGAACAAGATGAAACCAAAATTGAACCCTTTGGCCTAATTGCTAAGAATCACATCTGGAGGAAACCTGACACCATCCCTATGGTGAAGCATGGTGGTGGCAGCATCATGCTGTGGGGATGTTTTCCAGCGGCAGTGACTGGGAGACTAGTCAGGATCAAGAGAAAGATGAACAGAGAAAAGGTGCAACAGGACAATAACCCTAAGCACACAGCCAAGACAACGCAATAGTGGCTTCGGAACAAGTCTCTGAATGTCCTTGAGACTTGAACCCTATCGAACATCTCTAGAGACCTGAAAGCAGCTGTGCAGTGACTTTCCCCATCCGACCTGATAGAGCTTGAGAGGATCTGCAGAGAAGAATGGGAGAAACTCCCCAAATACAGGTGTGCCAAGCTTGTAGCGTCATTCTCAAGAAGACTCGAGGCTGTAATCGCTGCCTAAGGTGCTTTAGTAATATCTGAGTAAAGGGTCTGAATACTTTCATCTAGTATTTCCGTTTTGTTTGATTTGTAAAACTGTATCAAACAGTTTTTGCTTTGTCATTATGGAGTATTGTGTGTAGATTGACAAGGTACATTATTTTGAATACATTTTTAGAATATGGCTGTAACATATCAAAATGTGGAAAAAGTCAAGGGATTTGAATACTTTTACGAATGCACTGTATGTGTGCCCATCCAAAGCAATGCAAACCCATTGAAAGTGACTGACTCAATTTTTTTCCCAAACACAGTCTCTAGTATTGTTGGAGAAAAATCAGAGAGATGGGGAAAGTAAGTAACATCTCACACACATGGACACAGTTATGCCACTTCACACAATGTGGAGATTAGTGTTATCATGAGGTGGATTGTCAAGGTCCCTCTCAAACGTACAACCTGCACATACCAAACCAGATCCCTGGATACCGACCCGCAATAATATGTAGCGTCGGAATATTCATTTCACAGGGAGTTTGATTGTTGTATAATAGGGAACAACATTGATGTATTGCAGGCATTGTGCTCTTTCTGTTGGGAATACTAGGGAGAAAAAGGTGTAGATTCACACACAGAGCATGGCAGGTGTTTATTACGCCTCTGCAGAAGGCAGGAATCGTGGTCACAGGCAGGCAATGGTCATTCACAGGTAGGCAAACAGGCAGACGCAAAACTAGGACTGGAGGCTATAACTGGTTCTCACAAACGATCTAGGAAAAGGCTTAGTAGAGTCAAAACGAACACCTCACAAAGGCACAAACAGAATGAACCAAACTAAATAAGGAGCTGATGAGACCAGGTGAGTGAATAACACAGGTGAAATCAATGAACAAAAATGAGACAGGGCTGAAACAGTGCTACGTTCCAGAACACAACGAAACAGGGCTACGTTCCAGAACACAACGAAACAGGGCTACGTTCCAGAACACAACGAAACAGGGCTACGTTCCAGAACACAACGAAACAGGGCTACGTTCCAGGACACAACGAAACAGGGCTACGTTCCAGAACACAACGAAACAGGGCTACGTTCCAGAACACAACGAAACAGGGCTACGTTCCAGAACACAACAAAACAGGGCTACGTTCCAGAACACAAAGATACAGGGCTACGTTCCAAAACAC
The DNA here is from genome assembly GCF_023373465.1 of Oncorhynchus keta. Lineage (NCBI taxonomy): Eukaryota > Metazoa > Chordata > Actinopteri > Salmoniformes > Salmonidae > Oncorhynchus > Oncorhynchus keta. The sequence continues at coordinate 144,242 of NW_026285052.1, read as the reverse complement.
AAAGAAACAGGGCGACGTTCAAGAACAAAGAAACAGGGCTACATTAAAGAACATAAAGAAACAGGGCTGCGTTCCAGAACACAAAGATACAGGGCTACTTTCCAGAACACAAAGATACAGGGCTACTTTCCAAAACACAAAGAAAGAGGGCTACGTTCCAGAACACAAAGAAACAGTGCTACATTCAAGAACACAACGAAACAGGGCAACGTTCAAAAACACAAAGAAACAGGGCAACGTTCAAGAACACAAAGAAACAGGGCTACGTTACAGAACACAACGAAAGAGGGCTACGTTACAGAACAAAGAAACAGGGCTACGTTCAAGAACACAATGTAACAGGGCTACGTTCCAGAACACAAAGAAACAGGGCTACATTACAGAACACAAAGAAACAGGGCTACGTTCCAGAACACAAAGAAACAGGGCTACGTTCCAGAACACAAAGAAACAGGGCTACGTTCAGGAACACAACCAAACAGGGCTACATTCCAGAACACAATGAAACAGGGCTACGTTCAGGAACACAACGCAACAAAACATAAAGTTGACTAAGAAAATGATTACAGAGCATTACACTTTCGGCCCAGCCTCGGTTTGGAAAGGTTACCAGTGGTTCGAACATTCCTGAGAGATCACATAGGGGGTCACATCTATGATTCAAAATAAAGGGGAGGCAGTACACACCACATTAAATCATGGCTAATTGGGGCTATTTTCAACTAAATGTTGATTCAAACTGTATACTGCTAGAGGCGGGTAAATCAATAGTTCTACACACTGCCTCTTATTGTACAACAGAGTGTGTTCTCAATCACCTACCTGGCTTTTGAAATTACAGATAAATAAATAAAAGCAAATCCAGAGAGTCTGACCTCAGTGGCACCATAGCGTCATCTACCTGTGTCATCTACCTGCCTCCTGAATAAGCAAAGAAGGTTTTAATGTGGGCCAGATACAGTGCATTCCCTGTGCTTTGTGAACTCACTATGTTTTCTTTGTGGCCAACCTGAAAGGTCTGTGAACATAACCATCAGCCACAGCTCCAGGCCCAGCGCAGGAGGATTGCATCAGTGGTGGAAAGTGGAACAGGAACAGTCCTGGCCAGTAAACTGCTCTTTAATTGCTGTACAACTGAGAACACATTGGTCTGGAAAACAAGGGGCCCATTGTAAGAGGAATTTCCTCTCAACACACTACATATTTTCATCACACCACTTCTTCCTGGCCCCGCTCTACACACACACACACACAAACCAGCAAGAGCCCAGTACATTCCCAAGCTAACACAAACAGAACAATTAGGATACAGGAACTCAGAATTAACCCTAACAGCGGCAAGAACAAAAAAATATCATCAGTTTGAAATCCTTTATTTTATCCTACTGAAATTTTAGTACTTTGTCAAGCAAGTAACCCTGTCTTTCTAGGCCATGGTAAAGTCAAATGCTCTCAAAATTAATTTGCACTCATGTGTCACAGACTCACATGCTGCTTCTTATCATTCGACCACCACCTTGCTTCTGTATATCGCGAATCAGTTAAGGGAAACAGATAGCGAAAAGGACTCATTGGGACTCACCTGGATATATAAACAGTAACTTAATGGTTACCTGTTCCTGGTTTAGGGCACTAAGCTTCACTTCCTTCCTCTCTGACTGAGTGTCGATTGTTGACTGTGAGAAGAGAGGAGCCATCCACGCAAACACACACACAGCAAGAGTCGAGCAGAAGTCCATTTCCAAGCTAACACAAACAGAACAATTAGGATACATGTACACAACAACATAATCCCATCAGTTTGAAACCCTTTTTTTGTCAAGCAAGTAGTCCTAGGACTGTAACATAGAGGTACTGGTAACTCCCAGAATAAAAGAAACACCAACATAATGTGACTCATGGGTTTGGGCCACCACTAGGACTGTAACATAGAGATACAGGTAACTGCCAGAATAAAAGAAACACCAACATAAAGTGTCTCATGGCTTTGGGCCACCACTAGGACTGTAACATTGAGGTACAGGTAACTGCCAGAATAAAAGAAACACCAACATAAAGTGTCTCATGGCTTTGGGCCACCACTAGGACTGTAACTGTAACATAGAGGTACAGGTAACTGCCAGAATAAAAGAAACACCAACATAAAGTGTCTCATGGTTTTGGGCCACCACTAGGACTGTAACATAGAGGAACAGGTAACAGCCAGAATAAAAGAAACACCAACATAAAGTGTCTCATGGCTTTGGGCCACCACTAGGACTGTAACATAGAGGTACAGGTAACTGCCAGAATAAAAGAAACACCAACATAAAGTGTCTCATGGCTTTGGGCCACCACTAGGACTGTAACTGTAACATAGAGGTACTGGGAGCTGCCAGAATAAAAGAAACACCAACATAAAGTGTCTCATGGTTTTGGGCCACCACTAGGACTGTAACATAGAGGTACAGGTAACAGCCAGAATAAAAGAAACACCAACATAAAGTGACTCATGGCTTTGGGCCACCACTAGGACTGTAACATAGAGGAACAGGTAACAGCCAGAATAAAAGAAACACCAACATAAAGTGACTCATGGCTTTGGGCCACCACTAGGACTGTAACTGTAACATAGAGGTACAGATAACTGCCAGAATAAAAGAAAAACCAACATAAAGTGTCTCATGGTTTTGGGCCACCACTAGGACTGTAACTGTAACATAGAGGTAGGTACTGGTAACTGCCACAATAAAAGAAACACCAACATAAAGTGTCTCATGGTTTTGGGCCACCACTAGGACTGTAACATAGAGGCACAGGTAACAGCCAGAATAAAAGAAACACTAACATAAAGTGACTCATGGCTTTGGGCCACCACTAGGACTGTAACTGTAACATAGAGGTACAGATAACTGCCAGAATAAAAGAAAAACCAACATAAAGTGTCTCATGGCTTTGGGCCACCACTAGGACTGTAACTGTAACATAGAGATACAGGTAACTGCCAGAATAAAATAAACACCGACATAAAGTGTCTCATGGCTTTGGGCAACCACTAGGACTGTAACATAGAGGAACAGGTAACAGCCAGAATAAAAGAAACACCAACATAAAGTGACTCATGGCTTTGGGCCACCACTAGGACTGTAACATAGAGGCACAGGTAACAGCCAGAATAAAAGAAACACTAACATAAAGTGACTCATGGCTTTGGGCCACCACTAGGACTGTAACTGTAACATAGAGGTACAGATAACTGCCAGAATAAAATAAACACCGACATAAAGTGTCTCATGGCTTTGGGCCACCACTAGGACTGTAACATAGAGGAACAGGTAACTGCCAGAAGAAAATAAACACCAACATAAAGTGTCTCATGGCTTTGGGCCACCACTAGGAATGTAACATAGAGGTACAGGTAACTGCCAGAAGAAAATAAACACCAACATAAAGTGTCTCATGGCTTTGGGCCACCACTAGGAATGTAACATAGAGGTACAGGTAACTGCCAGAAGAAAATAAACACCAACATAAAGTGACTCATGGGTTTGGGCCACCACGAGGACTGTAACTGTAACATAGAGGTACAGGTAACTGCCAGAATAAAAGAAAAACCAACATAAAGTGACTCATGGGTTTGGGCCACCACGAGGACTGTAACTGTAACATAGAGGTACAGATAATTGCCAGAATAAAAGAAAAACCAACATAAAGTGACTCATGGGTTTGGGCCACCACGAGGACTGTAACTGTAACATAGAGGTACAGATAACTGCCAGAATAAAAGAAAAACCAACATAAAATGACTCATGGGTTTGGGCCACCACGAGGACTGTAACTGTAACATAGAGGTACAGGTAACTGCCAGAATAAAAGAAAAACCAACATAAAGTGTCTCAGGGCTTTGGGCCACCACTAGGACTGTAACTGTAACATAGAGGTACTGGTAACTGCCAGAATAAAAGAAACACCAACATAAAGTGACTCATGGCTTTGGGCCACCACTAGGACTGTAACATAGAGGTACCGGTAACTGCCAGAATAAAATAAACACCAACATAAAGTGTCTCATGGCTTTGGGCCACCACTAGGACTGTAACATAGAGGTACAGGTAACAGACAGAATAAAAGAAACACCAACATAAAGTGTCTCATGGCTTTGGGCCACCACGAGGACTGTAACTGTAACATAGAGGTACAGATAACTGCCAGAATAAAAGAAACACCAACATAAAGTGTCTCATGGCTTTGGGCCACCACTAGGACTGTAACTGTAACATAGAGGTACTGGTAGCTGCCAGAATAAAATAAACACCAACATAAAGTGACTCATGGCTTTGGGCCACCACTAGGACTGTAACATAGAGGTACAGGTAACAGCCAGAATAAAAGAAACACCAACATAAAGTCACTCATGGCTTTGGGCCACCACGAGGACTGTAACTGTAACATAGAGGTACAGATAACTGCCAGAATAAAAGAAACACCAACATAAAGTGTCTCATGGCTTTGGGCCACCACTAGGACTGTAACTGTAACATAGAGGTACTGGGAGCTGCCAGAATAAAAGAAACACCAACATAAAGTGTCTCATGGCTTTGGGCCACCACTAGGACTGTAACATAGAGGTACAGGTAACAGCCAGAATAAAAGAAACACCAACATAAAGTGACTCATGGGTTTGGGCCACCACTAGTACTGTAACATAGAGGAACAGGTAACAGCCAGAATAAAAGAAACACCAACATAAAGTGACTCATGGGTTTGGGCCACCACTAGGACTGTAACATAGAGGTACAGGTAACAGCCAGAATAAAAGAAACACCAACATAAAGTGTCTCATGGCTTTGGGCCACCACTAGGACTGTAACTGTAACATAGAGGTACTGGGAGCTGCCAGAATAAAAGAAACACCAACATAAAGTGTCTCATGGCTTTGGGCCACCACTAGGACTGTAACATAGAGGTACAGGTAACTGCCAGAATAAAAGAAACACCAACATAAAGTGTCTCATGGCTTTGGGCCACCACTAGGACTGTAACATAGAGGTACAGGTAACTGACATCCTCCTCCCTCCTGTGGTACCCTTCCTGCAGGCTCATCCTGACATGACCCTCCAGCATGACTATGCCACCAGCCATACTGCTCGTTCTCGCGTGATTTCCTGCAAGACAGGAATGTCAGTGTTCTGCCATGGCCAGCAATGAGCCCGCATCTCAATCCCATTGAGCACGTATGGGACCTGTTAGTTCAGATGGTTCAGGGCTAGGTTCATTCCCCTCATAATTATCCGGGAACTTGCAGGTGCCTTGGGGGAAGAGTGGGGTAACATCTCACAGCAAGAATTGGCAAATCTGGTGCAGTCCATGAAGAGGAGATACACTGCAGTACTCAATGTAGCGGTTGGCCACACCAGATACTGACTGTTACTTTTGATTTTGACCCCCCCTTTGTTCAGGGACACATAATTCCATTGCTGTTTGTCACGTCTGTGGAACTTGTTCAGTTTGTCTCAGTTGTTGAATCTGGTTATGTTCCTACAAATATTTACACATGTTAAGTTTGCTGAAAATAAACACAGTTGACAGTGAGAGAACATTTATTTTTTTTGCTGAGTTTATATACTGTATTCCACTGTATTATAGTCAATGCCACTCAGACATTGTTCATCCTAATATTTACATTATTCTTAACATTATTTTGTTTTTAAAAATGTGTGTATTTTTGTGAATTGTTAGATTTTACGGCACTGTTGAAGCGAGGAACACAAGCATGTTGCTTCTCAAGCAATAACATCTGAAAAATATGTGTGGGTGACCAATCAAATTGGATTAGATTTGATGGGAAATACAGCGAGATCCTTGATGAAAACCTGCTCCAGAACGCTCAAGACCTCAAGACTGGGGCGAAGGTTTACCTTCCAACAGGACAACGACTCTAAGCACACAGCCAAGACAATGCAGGAGTGGACAAGTATCTGAATGTCCTTGAGTGGCCTAGCCAGAGCCCGGACTTGAACCCAATCGGACAACTCTGGAGAGACCTGGAAATAGCTGTGCAGCGGCGCTCCCCATACAACCTGACAGAGATTGAGAGGATCTGCAGAGAAGAATGGGAGAAACTCCTCAAATACAGGTGTGACAAGCTTGTAGAGTCATACCCAAGAACACTCAAGGCTGTAATCGCTGCCGAAGGTGCTTCAACAAAGTACTGAGTAAAGGAACTGAATACTTTGGAAATGTGATATTACATTTTTTCTATTTTTATAAATTTGCAAACATTTCTAAAAAAACAGTTTTTACTTTCTGAATGCACTGTATGGACTGGTTACTTTCAGCTACGCTCAAATCTTTCTATCCATGAGTCTGGAAGAGAACGTGTAGTCCGAGGCGATGCTGTTGGTTCATTGATTGTGGAGGGCGGCTTACAGATTAACCTCTCTGGGATATGTAGGATGCTAGCGTCCCACCTGGCCAAAAGCCAGGGCAAATGTAGAGCACCAAAAACAAATATATTACTATAAGAATCTAACTTTCATTAAATCACTCATGTAAGATACCAAATTAAAGCTACATGTGTTGTGAATCCAGCCAACATGTCAGATTTCAAAAAGGCTTTTCAGCAAAAGCAAACAATGCTATTATCTGAGGATAGCACCTCCGTAAACAAAAGAGAGAAAGCATATTTCAACCCTGCAGGCGCGACACAAAACGCAGAAATAAAAATATAATTCATGACTTTACCTATGACGAGCTTCTTTTGTTGGCACTCCAATATGTCCCGCACAAAGGCGGAGGTAGCGGTCCTGTTGCTGGGTTGTTGCCCTCCTACGGCCTCCTCCATGTCTCCTGAAGTACTGGCCTGTCTCCTGGTAGCGCCTCCATGCACTGGACACTACGCTGACAGATACAGCAAACGTTCTTGCCACAGCTCACATTGATGTGCCATCCTGGATGAGCAGCACTACCTGAGCCACTAGAGTTGTAGACTCCGTCTCATGCTACCACTAGAGTGAAAGCACCGCCAGCATTCAAAAGTGACCAAAACATCAGCCAGGAAGCATAGGAACTGAGAAGTGGTCTGTGGTCACAACCTGTAGAACCACTCCTTTATTGGGGGTGTCTTGCTAGTTGCCTATAATTTCCACCTGTTGTCTATTCCATTTGCACAACAGCATGTGGAATTTATTGTTAATCAGTGTTGCTTCCTAAGTGGACAGTTTGATTTCACAGACGTTTGATTGACTTGGAGTTACATTGTGTTGTTTAAGTGTTCCCTTTATTTTTTTGAGCAGTGTATATCCAAAATGTCTATTTATTTGGCGCGTTTGATCCAGAAAAACACTGGTTCCAACTTGAGCAATGTGACGACAAAATATCTCAAAGGTTACCTGTAAACTTCGCCAAAACATTTCAAACTACTTTTGTAATACAACATTAGGTATTCTTTAACATATATCATCAATAAAATTTAAGACGGGATGATCTGTGTTCAATACAGGAAGAATACAAACTGAAGCATGCTTTCTGGTCATGCGCCTCTATCTAACACTAACACTTGAAGTTTACCTTGTTCAAGTACTTCTACAAGTACTTCTACATTACACAAAGGAATAACCTCAAACAATTTCTAGACTGTTGACATCCAGTGGAAGCGATAGGAACTGCAAGAAGGTCCCTTAGAAATCTGGATTCCCAATGAAATCCCATTGAGTCACATCCAAAATGTATTTTTGATACTGTCCAAAGCTAACTAAAAAGCAGCATTCCCCAAGTGAGGATTGCTTTCACTTCAGCAGTAATAAATTCATAAACTTCTTTGAGGAAAAGATCATGATTATTAGAAAGCAAATTACGGACTCCTCTTTAAATCTGCGTATTCCTTCAATGCTCAGTTGTCCTGAGTCTGCACAACTCTGCCAGGACATAGGATCAAGAGAGACACTCAAGTTTTTTAGTACTATATCTCTTGACACAATGATAATAATAATCATGGCCTCTAAACCTTCAAGCTGCATACAGGACCCTATTCCAACTGAACTACTGAAAGAGATGCTTCCTGTGCTTGGCCCTTCTATGTTGAACATAATAAACGGCTCTCTATCCACCGGATGTGTACCAAACTCACTAAAAGTGGCAGTAATAAAGCCTCTCTTGAAAAAGCCAAACCTTGACCCAGAAAATATAAAAAAAACTATCGGGCTATATCGAATATTCCATTCCTCTCAAATATTTTTTGAAAAAAGCTATTGTGCAGCTACTCACTGCCTTCCTAAAGACAAACAATGTATAAAAAGTGCTTCATTCTGGTTTTAGACCCCATCATAGCACTGAGACTGCACATGTGAAGGTGGTAAATTAACTTTTAATGGCATCAGACCAAGGCTCTGCATCTGTCCTCGTGCTCCTAGACCTTAGTGCTGCTTTTGATACCATCGATCACCACATTCTTTTGGAGAAATTGGAAACCCAAATTGGCCTACACGGACAAGTTCTGGCCTGGTTTAGATCATATCTGTCGGAAATATATCAGTTTGTCTCTGTGAATGGTTTGTCCTCTGAGAAATCAACTGTATATTTCGGTGTTCCTCAAGGTTCCGTTTTAGGACCACTATGGTTTTCACTATATATTTACCTCTTGGGGATGTCATTCGAAAACATAATGTTAACTTTCACTGCTATGCGGATGACACACAGCTGTACATTTCAATGAAACATGGTGAAGCCCCAAAATTGCCCTCGCTGGAAGCATGTGTTTCAGACATAAGGAAGTGGATGGCTGCAAACGTTCTACCTTTAAACTCGGACAAAAGAGAGATGATTGTTCTAGGTCCCAAGAAACAAAGAGATCTTCTGTTGAATCTGACAATTAATCTTAATGGTTGTACAGTCGTCTCAAATAAAACTGTGAAGGACCTCGGCGTTACTCTGGACTCTGATCTCTCTTTTGATGAACATATCAAGACTGTTTCAAGGACAGTTTTTCCATCTACGTAACATTGCAAAAATCAGAAAAGTTCTGTCCAAAAATGATGCCGAAAAAATGTATCCATGCTTTTGTTACTTCTAGGTTAGACTACTGCAATGCTCTACTTTCCGGCTACCCGGATAAAGCACTAAATAAACTTCAGTCAGTGCTAAAAACGGCTGCTAGAATCCTGACTAGAACCCCAAAATTTGATCATATTACTCCAGTGCTCGCCTCCCTACATTGGATTCCTGTTAAGGCTCGGGCTGATTTCAAGATTTTACTGCTCACCTACAAAGCATTACATGGGCTTGCTCCTACCTATATCTCTGATTTGGTCCTGCCGTACATACCTACACGGTCACAAGACCCAGGCCTCCTAATTGTCCCTAGAAATGAAAATTTCTCCTATAGAGCTCAATGTTTATGAAATGGTCTGCCTCCCCATGTGAGAGATGCAGACTCGGTCTCAACCTTTAAGTCTTTACTGAAGACTCCTCTCTTCAGTGGGTCATATGATTGAGTATAGTCTGGCCCAGGAATGTGAAGGTGAACGGAAAGGCTCTGGAGCAACGAACCGCCCTTGCTGTCTCTGCTTGGCCGGTTCCCCTCTTTCCACTGGATTTCTCTGCCTCTAACCCTATTACAGGGGCTGAGTCACTGGCTTACTGGTGCTCTTTCATACCATCCCTAGGAGGGGTGCGTCACTTGAGTGGGTTGAGTCACTGATGTGATCTTCCTGTCTGGGTTGTGCCGTGGCGGAGATCTTTGTGTGCTATACTCGGCCTTGTCTCAGGATGGAAAGTTGGTGGTTGAAGATATCCCTCTAGTGGTGTGGGGGCTGTGCTTTGGCAAGGTGGGAGTGGTTATATCCTTCCTGTTTGGCCCTGTCCGGGGGAATCATCGGATGGGCCCACAGTGTCTCGTGACCCCTACTGTCTCAGCCTCCAGTATTTATGCTGCAGTAGTTTAGGTGTCGGGGGCTAGGGTCAGTTTGTTATATCTGGAGTACTTCTCCTGTCTTTTCCGGTGTCCTGTGTGAATTTAAGTATGCTCTCTCTGATTCTCTCTTTCTCTCTTTCATTCTCTCTCTCGGAGGACTTGAGCCCAAGGACCATACCTCAGGACTACCTGGCATGATGACTCCTTGCTGTGCCCAGTCCACCTGGCCGTGCTGCTACTTCAGTTTCAACTGTTCTGCCTGCGGCTATGGAATCCTGACCTGTTCACCTGACGTGCTACCTGTCCCAGACCTGCTGTTTTCAACTCTCTAGAGACAGCAGGAGTGGTAGAGATACTCTTAATGATCGGCTATGAAAAGCCAACTGACATTTACTCCCGAGGTGCTGACTTGCTGCACCCTCGACAACTACTGTGATTATTATTATTTGACCATACTGGTAATTTATGAACATTTGAACATCTTGGCCATGTTCTGTTATAATCTCCACCCGGCACAGCCAGAAGAGGACTGGCAACCCCTCATAACCTGGTTCCTCATTAGGTTTCTTCCTAGGTTTTGGCCTTTCTAGGGAGTTTTTCCTAGCCACCGTGCTTCTACACCTACATTGCTTGCTGTTTGGGGTTTTAGGCTGGATTTCTGAGATATCAGCTGATGTACGAAGGGCTATATAAATACATTTGATTTGATTTGATTTAATTGGAAAGAGAGTGACCCCAAAAAATGTTTTGGAATGGTTTGTCCTCAGGGTTTCGCCTGGTAAATAAGTTCTGTTATACTCACAGACATAATTCAAACAGTTTTAGAAACTTATGAGTGTTTTCTATGCTAATAATATGCATATATTATCTTCTGGGGATGAGTAGCAGGCAGTTGAATTTGGGCATGCATTTCATCCGGACGTGAAAATACTGCCCCGTCACCAAGAAGTTAACCATCAATTATAGTGAATTTGTATTTGACTTTGAATAGCCTATTAATAGGGGATTTTTATATTTTCATAATAGACTGACACAATAGCCTACCTTTAGCTACAGAATATATCTCTCAGAGAGAGGGGGCGTCAACATTTTATTGAAATATGTTTTGTTGTGAAAACATGTTACTGTTGATATTCCTGAACAGATTTCATTTGATTTCCCAAATTAAGCACTAGGTAGCTGCAGGAACAGGGTTGGAGAGTGGCAAGAGCCCATGGCACACAGATTTTGGGCAGAATATGTCCTGTCGCTCCTCAAACAGTGGTTGATGCATGGAGTGAAATAACCAGAGTTGCCTATGTTGCTTGATTGAAAAACAAACAAGTGGGAAAGCCTCCATTCGCTAATCGAGTGCATAGGCTATAATTTATTTATAATTTATTTATGTATTTTTATCCCCTGCCCATTTGATAACGGGCCATTCTAAATCAACACTAACTTTACATATTCGTAAAGACAAGTTTAAATGGAGAATTATCTTATTATCTTTGTCTTTTTTTGCTGAATTTACATATGAAATGAGTAAAACAGTATGTAAACATGAATTAAGAGACTGGTGTCCCATTTAAGGTGGCCAGTGTTTCCATGTCTATGTACATAGAGTAGCAGCCTCTAAGATTTGAGTAACCGGGTGGTGCTGACTATTTAGCAGTCTGATGGCTTTGAGATAGAAGCTGTTTTTCAGTCTCTCGGTCCCAGCTTTTATGCACCTGTACTGACCTCGCCTTCTTGATGGCAGAGGCCATGGCTCGGGTGGTTGATGTCCTTGATGATCTTTATGACCTTCCTGTGACATCGGGTGCTGGAGGTGTCATGGAGGGCAGGCAGCGTGCCCCTGGTGATGCGTAGGGCAGACCTCACCACCCTCTGGAGTACCCTTTGGTTGCGGGCGGTGCAGTGGCCGTACCAGGGGGTGATACAGACCGACAGGATGCTCTCAATTGCACATCTGTAAAAGTTTGGCCAAACCAAATGTCTTCAACTTCCTTATGCGCTGTTCCACCTTCTTCACCACACTGTCTGTGTGGGTGGACCATTTCAGATTGTCAGTGATGTGTGCTCTGAGGAACTTGAAGCTTTTCACCTTCTCCACTGCGGTCCCATCTATGTGAGCAGGGGCGTGCGCTCTCTGTTGTCTCCTGAAGTCCACGATCAGCTCCTTTGTTTTGTTGAGGGAGAGGTTATTTTCCTGGCTTTACTCCGCCAGGGCCCTCACCTCCTCCTTGTAGGCTCTCGTCATTGTTGGTAATCAGGCCTAATACTGTTGTGTTGTCTTTTTTTTTTTTTTTTATTTATTTCACCTTTATTTAACCAGGTAGGCTAGTTGAGAACAAGTTCTCATTTGCAACTGCGACCTGGCCAAGATAAAGCATAGCAGTGTGAACAGACAACACAGAGTTACACATGGAGTAAACAATTAGCAAGTCAATAACACAGTAGAAAAAATGGGCAGTCTATATACAATGTGTGCAAAAGGCATGAGGAGGTAGGCGAATAATACAATTTTGCAGATTAACACTGGAGTGATAAATGATCAGATGGTCATGTACAGGTAGAGATATTGGTGTGCAAAAGAGCAGAAAAGTAAATAAATAAAAACAGTATAAAAGGTCTGCAACCTTGATGACTGAGTTGGAGCCGTGCGTGGCCACGCAGTCATGGGTGAACAGGGGGTACAGGAGGGGGCTAAGCACACCCTTGTGGGGCCCCTGTGTTGAGGATCAGCGTACTGGAAGTGTTGTTTCCTACCTTCACCACCTGCGGTCGGCGTGTCAGAAAGTCCAGAACCCAGTTGCATAGGGTGGGGACCCAGGGCCTTGATTTTAATGATGAGCTTGGAGGGTACTATGGTGTTGAAGGCTGAGCTATAGTCAATGAACAGCATTCTAACATAGTTCCTCCTCTTGTCCAAATGGGATAGGGCAGCATGCAGGGCATTGCTCATTCAGGGATATTTTGGGACGCTACGCAAATTGAAGTGGGTCTCAGGTGTCAGGTAAGGTGGAGGTGATTTGATCCTTAACTAGCCTTTCAAAGCAATTAGTCTTGACAGAAGTGAGCTAAGGGTCGATAGTCATTTAGTTCAATTACCTTTGCTCTTGTTGGGTACAGCACCAATGGTGGACATCTTGAAGCAAGTGTGGACAGCAGACTGGGATGGGGAGGGATTGAATATGTCCATAAACCCTCCAGCCAGCTGGTCTGCACATGCTCTGAGTACACAGCTAGGGATACTTCGCTCCGTTCATCTTTCCCTCTATCCTGACTAGTCTCCCAGTCCCTGCCACTGACAAACATCCCCACGGCATGATGATGCCAACACCATGTTTCACAGTAGGGATGGTGCCAGGTTTCAGTGACACAATGAGTTCAATCTTTGTTTCATCAGACTGATGAGTGTCCTTTAGGTGCCGTTTGGCAAACTCCAAGCGGGCTGTCATGTGCCTTTTACTGAGGAGTAACTTCCTCACTCTACCATAAAGGCCTGATTGGTGGAGTGCTACAGAGATGGTTGTCCTTCCTGACGGGCCGCCCCCAGGTGGTGAGGGTAGGCAACAACATCTCCTCCCCGCTGATCCTCAACACTGGGGCCCCACAAGGGTGCGTTCTGAGCCCTCTCCTGTACTCCCTGTTCACCCACGACTGCGTGGCCACGCACGCCTCCAACTCAATCATCAAGTTTGCGGACGACACAACAGTGGTAGGCTTGATTACCAACAACGACGAGACGGCCTACAGGGAGGAGGTGAGGGCCCTCGGAGTGTGGTGTCAGGAAAATAACCTCACACTCAACGTCAACAAAACTAAGGAGATGATTGTGAACTTCAGGAAACAGCAGAGGGAACACCCCCTTATCCACATCAATGGAACAGTAGTGGAGAGGGTAGCAAGTTTTAAGTTCCTCGGCATACACATCACAGACAAACTGAATTGGTCCACTCACACAGACAGCATCGTGAAGAAAGCGCAGCAGCGCCTCTTCAACCTCAGGAGGCTGAAGAAATTCGGCTTGTCACCAAAAGCACTCACAAACTTCTACAGATGCACAATCGAGAGCATCCTGGCGGGCTGTATCACCGCCTGGTACGGCAACTGCTCCGCCCTCAACCGTAAGGCTCTCCAGAGGGTAGTTAGGTCTGCACAACGCATCACCGGGGGCAAACTACCTGCCCTCCAGGACACCTACACCACCCGATGTTACAGGAAGGCCATAAAGATCATCAAGGACATCAACCACCCGAGCCACTGCCTGTTCACCCCGCTATCATCCAGAAGGCGAGGTCAGTACAGGTGCATCAAAGCTGGGACCGAGAGACTGAAAAACAGCTTCTATCTCAAGGCCATCAGACTGTTAAACAACCACCACTAACATTGAGTGGCTGCTGCCAACACACTGACACTGACTCAACTCCAGCCACTTTAATAATGGGAATTGATGGGAAATTATGTAAATATATCACTAGCCACTTTAAACAATGCTACCTTATATAATGTTACTTACCCTACAATATTTCTCATATATATATACAGTATATATACTGTATATATATACTGTACTCTATATCATCGACTGCATCCTTATGTAATACATGTATCACTAGCCACTTTAACTATGCCACTTTGTTTACATACTCATCTCATATGTATATACTGTACTCGATACCATCTACTGTATCTTGCCTATGCTGCTCTGTACCATCACTCATTCATATATCCTTATGTACATATTCTTTATCCCCTTACACTGTGTATAAGACAGTAGTTTTGGAATTGTTAGTTAGATTACTTGTTGGTTATTACTGCATTGTCGGAACTAGAAGCACAAGCATTTCACTACACTCGCATTAACATCTGCTAACTATGTGTATGATTCTGGAAGGTGCTCCCATCTCCACAGAGGAACTCTGGAGCTTTGCCAGAGTGACCATTGGGTTCAACTCCCTGACCAAGGACCATCTCCCCGATTGCTCTATTAGGCCGAGCGGCCAGCTCTAAGAAGAGTCTTGGTGGTTCCAAACTTCTTCCATTTAACCCTTGTGTAGTGTTCATGTTTTTGTTTTTCACCCAATTTTCCCTGGTCTGATGGACACGCAACATTATTGGGTTTTTAAAGAATGCAGCCATAACCATTTATGTCAAAATCCTTAATATTTAGATGTTGACTTATATCAATTATAAGCAATATAGACAGCATAACTTTAGACCGTCCCCTCGCGAACCAGGGACCCTCTGCACACATCAACAACAGTCAGATTGAAACGCTATTTAGCGCGCACCACCGCTAACTAAGCTAGCCGTTTCACATCCGTCACACTGACCCCCCTTTTGACCTCCACCTTTTCCGCAGCAACCAGTGATCCGGGTCAACAGCATCAACGTAACAGTATAAATTTAGACCGTCCCCTCGCCCATACCCGGGCACAAACCAGGGACCCTCTGCACACATCAACAACAGTCACCCACGAAGCATCGTTACCCATCGCTCCACAAAAGCCGCGGCCATTGCAGAGCAAGGGGAACCACTACTTCAAGGTCTCCGAGCAAGTGACGTCACCGATTGAAACGCTATTTAGCGTGCACCACCGCTAACTAAGCTAGCCGTTTCACATCCGTTACACATACATGGTTAATATTTGCCATTTACTTCTGCTAGATCACATTTATCAATAAAAGCACTATTCATATTTTTAAATAAAATTATAATCAAGACATGGGTGGAGTAAATCATGTTAATCTTGAACAAATACAAATGCAGCACTATTGATGTCTATTGCTTTGAACCGAACAAATTGGAGGACACAGTCTACATACAATATTTTATGGAAATGATAAATGAGCCCAACTGAACACAAATTAAGGCCAGTCTACACATCAAATGAGGGACAGAGTTTTACTGTGTGTGTGTTGGAAATGTATTTCTTGCAGTTGATGCATGTGTACTGTATCTTCCTGTCCTTCTTGAGTCCACACACATCGCAGCGCTTCTTCTTGTTGCTACCCAGATGCAATCTAGAATGACGAAAACACTCATATATAGTTACAGCAGGCCAAGGTAGGAGAGTCAGACACACACACGCAACAACCTCACTCAGACTTCCGGTATTGGAGTTGTTGGTTCTGTGGGTCGGGCGGTTGAGGCACCAGCATCCTCCTCCCAATCCTCCTCACGAAGGCTGCAGAAGCCGGGGTCCTTGGGATATATTGCCTCCTCTGGATTTGAGGTTTTATCAATGCCTTGAGCAGCGAGAAAGAGCTGTCTTGTCTGGAGCTTCCCTCTGTTCCAATCTGGGTTCAATGGCATCCAGATGACAAACGTGTTGTACGCCAAGATGTCCAATATGTTGAAGAATAGCACAAGTGGCCAGAGTAGGGTCCTTCTTTTGCAGCTGTAGGCAGTCACTAGCTTGTCTAAATTGTCCACCCTTCCTTATGAGGCATTGTAACCCCCCTTAAAAGATTTAGATGCACTATTGTAAAGTGGCTGTTCCACTGGATGTCATAAGGTGAATGCACCAATTTGTAAGTCGCTCTGGATAAGAGCGTCTGCTAAATGACTTAAATGTAATGTAAATGTAATCCGTGATGATTTCAGTTTTCTCATGTTCCTGGCCACAGATTCTCCCATCCCTATGCAGCGTACTCATGAGTACCACATTTTTGCCTTTCTTTGTCACGTAGAACATGATGTAGGTGTCGGCCCTGAACACAAACTCAGGAATTTATAGGCCTGTTCTGTGTATTCAACAGCTGAGGTGGGAGCTCTGGCTTGTTTTTTGTACTATTCCTACCATCGTCAACTTGGGGCGGCAGGGTAGCCTAGTGGTTAGAGCGTTGGACTAGTAACTGGAAGGCTTGCGAGTTCAAACCCCGATCTGACAAGGTACAAATCTGTCGTTCTGCCCCTGAACAGGCAGTTAACCCACTGTTCCTAGGCTGTCATTGAAAATAAGAATTTGTTCTTAACTTCTTGCGTCGAGCCATCCCGGATCCGAGATCGTGAATACAGCCTCAAGCTCATTACCATAACGCAACGTTAACTATTCATGAAAATCACAAATGAAATGAAATTAATCTATTTGCTCTCCTTTTGTTAACAACACTGTCATCTCAGATTTTCAAAATATGCTTCTCAACCATAGCAAACTAGCATTTAGCATTTAGCGTTAGCATTTAGCATTAGCATTTAGCATTAGCATTAGCAGGCAACATTTTCACATAAACCAGCAAAAACATTCAATAAATCATTTACCTTTGAAGAACTTAGGATGTTTTCAATGAGGATACTCTCAGTTAGATAGCAAATGTTCAGTTTTCCTGAAAGATTAGTTGTGCAGGAGAAATCGATCTGTTTTCTGCATCATGTTTGGCTACCAAAAAAAAAACGAAAATTCATTCATCCAAACGCCAAACTTTCTTCCACATTAACTCCATAATATCGACTGAAACATGATAAACGTTGTTTAGAATCAATCCTCAAGGTGTTTTTCACATATCTCTTCATGATATATCATTCCTGGAAGTCTCCTCTCTGTCTTAATCACATGGATGAATGCGAGCAGCTTGGAGATTACGCAACAATTTCAACAAAGGACACCGGGCGGACCCCTGGTAAATGTCGTCTCTTATGGCCAATCTTCCAATGATATGCGTACAAATACGTCACAATGCTGCAGACAACTTGGAGAAACGATAGAAAGGGCAGGCTAATTCGTGGCGCTTTCACAGCCATATAAGGAGACAATGGAAAACAGAGCCTCAAAAATCCTGCTCATTTCCTGTTTGAAGTTGCATCTTGGTTTCCCCTGTAAGATCAGTTCTGGGGCACCCACAGATAATATCTTTGCAGTTTTGAAAATGTCAGAGTGTTTTCTTTCCAAAGCTGGCAATTATATGCATAGTCGAGCATCTTTTTGTGACAAAATATTGCGCTTAAAACGGGCACGTTTTTTTTATCCAATAATGAAATAGCGCCCCCCTAGCTTCAACTGGTTAACTGACTTGCCTGGTTAAATAAAGGTAAATAAAATAAATAAATAAAAAACTTCCTCTTGAGGAGCTCCTGTCCCAGCTTGTGCAAAGTAAAAACATTTTTGCATGTGATGTTGTGGCCACGCTGGGTCTGCCATGACGTACTATGAGGGCGCAAGGCGACACCCAGATGCAGATACAGGAGGCAGATGGTTAGAGTCCAAGATGGTTATTAATAGTCCAAAAGGGGTGAAACAGATCAGGGTGTGACGTGAACACCACACAATAGTTAAAAATGATGGAGGCCACTGTGTCCTTGGGGGCCTTTAATGCTGCAGAAATGTTTTGGTATTTTTCCCTAGATCTGTGCCTCGACACAGTCCAGTCATGGAGCTCTACGGACAAATCCTTTGACCTCATGGCTTGGTTTTTGCTCTGACATGCACTGTCAACTGTGGGACCTTACATAGACAGGCCTTTCCAAATTATGTCCAATCAATTGAATTTACCACAAGTGGACTCCAATCAAGTTGTAGAAACATCTCAAGGGTGATCAATGGAAACAAGATGCATCTGAGCTCAATTTAGAGTCTCATTGCAAAGGGTCTGAATACTTACGTAAATCAGGCATTTCTGATTTGTTTTTATTTCTAAATCCTAAAAACCAGCCCTAGCCACCACGAGCCAGAATAGTTGTAATGTACCTTGGCATAGATTCTACAAGAGTCTGGAACTCTATTGGAGGGATGTGACAACTTAATAACTCAGTCAATGTCTCTATACCAGTCAATATAATGTCTCTGTACAAAGCTGAGAGTCTCTTCTTTAAGATGCATTTGGAACTGAGTTGATTTCCCATAGCGTTCCAAATTTATAGCTAAAAGTGTGACTGCACCAGCTCCCATGTTGCCTTTAACGCCCTTATCGGTGGCTATCTTAGGTTGTACCTGTCACGCCCTGGTCTTAGTATTTTGTGTTTTCTTTATTATTTCGGTCAGGCCAGGGTGTGACATGGGTTATTTATGTGGTGTGTTTTGTCTTGGTTTTTTTTGTAGGTTATGGGATTGTGGTGTAGTATAGTTGTCTAGAAAAGTCTATGGTTGCCTGGAGTGGTTCTCAGAGGCAGGTGTTTATCGTTGTCTCTGATTGGGAACCATATTTAGGCAGCCATATTCTTTGAGTGTTTCGTGGGTGATTGTTCCTGTCTCTGTGTTTGTTTGCACCAGATAGGGCTGTTTAGGTTTTTCACGGTTATTGTAGTGTATCATCTTTATTAAAGATGTATGAAGATAACCACGCTGCATTTTGGTCCTCCTCTCTTTCGACACAAGAAAACCTTAACAATACCAGTACGTCAGATTAGCTCAATTGCCAATTTCTCAACCTCTGAGTATTAAAGCAACACAACACTTTGATTGAATAACAGAAAAATTCTTGACAAATTTCTATGGATGAAATGTATCTAAATAACTGTTAAAAACATAAACAGCCCAAAACGTATATTTCTAATAATAAAATGTGACTATAAATGTGTGAAAATAACTGTTAAAAACATAAAATAACAGCCCAAAATGTATATTTCTAATAATAAAATGTGACTATAAATGTGTGAAAATGTTCTAATATATGTTATTTTGGGGGAAATAAAACCAATAACTTGTGTTACAAAAACGTAATTGAAGGAAAAGTCTTACTGCTTGACAGACAGCCTCTCTTTGCAATCATTACCGATGTAGGGTAAAAAAAAAAACACTGGCGCTTTTAAGACAAAGTACAGTAGGTTTGCACTTTTAGGGTTAAAATACAGGCTCCCAATCTCACACACAAACACACACGCTCCCTTGTACACACCACACACACACACACAGACACACACACGCACGCACGCACACACACACACACACACAGTCGTTTTGGTCCGATAGCTTACAGCCAGCTCTTTGCCCAGCATGGCGAGGGGATAGAGGTACATAGCGTGGTTCTGTCCTTGGATAATAGGAGACATTGCTTGGGTGTTTCAGGGCACTGGGGAGCTGTATAATGAGGTATGGAATATGGATGAGATGATGGCTGTGTTTCTGTGTGAATGTTTTGCTGTTGGCAAGGTTGTGGTAGTCTGGTAGTCAAAGCCAGATGCTGAGTAGACTATCGTCCCCCCGGAGAGAGAAGGACTGTACGTGTCTCTGTGTGGAAGTGTGTGTGTGTGTCTAAAATATAATCTAATCTCATATTTTTCCAAACCACAATGGAAGACCAGGGATGTCATGCAAGCTGGAATGAGCTCATGCCTCGTATGGTTTGATCCTATGGAATATGAGGGATTAACTCTCCCGACAAGTACAGCTTCGTATGGTTTGATCCATAAATCATATGGATTACATAGAATAACTCTCCCGACAAGTACAGCTTTGCAAAAAAACATACATCTATTGATCAATGACTTATTCAGACCTCATATATGCATTAAATCTATTTAGACAAGTTAAGTTAACAAGTGACCTGGATTTATTTAATCTATTGGCCCATTTAGATGTAATTAGAGTAGTCCATTTAGATTTTTGGAAAGGGCTTTTATTTTTGTACAAATGGTTTTGTGTACCTTTTTTTGTTCACAATGCCACCAGTGTTGCATAGACTGGAAATCCCCATATCATTTGGTACGGTATTTAAACTACAAGTGAGTTGAACTCAAAGTTAGTGGAACTGAAAATAAAAATAAAACTATGTGAAAAGTCATCAACATTTTTTTTAAAGTAGATTTAAAAAAAACATGTTTTTAATATCTGTGTTTTTGCATTTACATTGAGAGATTGATTGATAAGTGTATGCTACACAATGATAAATAACAATTTATTTATCATATACATACATACTAACTCAATCAAGATTTCTTTTGCACCCATTACTTGTCACGACTTCCGCCGAAGTTGGTTCCTCTCCTTGTTTGGGCGACGTTCGGCGGTCGGCGTCGCCGGTCTTCTAGCCATCATCGATCCACTTTTAATTTTCCATTTGTTTTGTCTGGTCTTCCCACACACCTGCTTTCAATTCCATCATTACATGTTGTGTATTTAACCCTCTGTTACCCCCATGTCCTTGTCCGGAATTGCTTATTGTAAGTGCTTGTGCACGTTATTCTGGTGTGCGAAGGGGTTTGTACCCATTGTATTGATTGTTCCTCTTTACGGTGATTTTTATTATTAACTTCTCTAGGGTAGGGGGCAGCATTTGGAATTTTGGATGAAAAGCTTGCCCAAATTAAACTGCCTTATAGTCAGGGCCAGAAGATAGGATATGCCTATAATTGGTAGATTAGGATAGAAAACACTCTAAACTGTTAAAATAGTGTCTGTGAGTATAACAGAACTGATATGGCAGGCGAAATCCTGAGAAAAATCCAGTCAGGAATTAGGATTTTTCTTTTTTTGTAGTTTTCTATTCAATGCCATTACAATATCTATTGACTTAGGATTCACATTGTTAGTTGCTATGCCTTCTAATAGATGTCAACAGTCTTTAGAAATTGTTTCAGGCTTGTATTCTGAAAAATGAGGGAGTAAGAGTAGTCTGAATGAGTGGACCCTAACATGTCACAGAGCTTTTTCATGAGGGCGACTGAGAGAGTAACTTTCTTATTTACCTTTTATACGTTATTGTCCGGTTGAAATATTATCGATTATTTAGGCTAAAATTATTTAGCAATTTAGGCTAAAATTTATATTATTGATTATTTA
The DNA here is from genome assembly GCF_023373465.1 of Oncorhynchus keta. Classification (NCBI taxonomy): domain Eukaryota; kingdom Metazoa; phylum Chordata; class Actinopteri; order Salmoniformes; family Salmonidae; genus Oncorhynchus; species Oncorhynchus keta. The sequence continues at coordinate 122,651 of NW_026285052.1, read as the reverse complement.
GGCTAAAAACAACCTGAGGATTGAATATAAACATTGTTTGACATGTTTCTATGAACTTTACGGATACAATTTGGATTTTTTTGTCTGCCTGTTGTGACTGCGATTGAGCCTGTGGATTACTGAAGAAAGGTTTTTGGATATAAAGAGAGACTTTATCGAACAAATGGGAAATTTATTGAATAAATTAATATCTTCTGAGTGCAACCATATGAAGATCATCAAAGGTAAATTACTAATTTTATCTCTATTTCTATCTTGTGTAACTCTTCTACTTGGCTGGTTACTGTTTGTAATGATTTGTCTGCTGGGCGATGTTCTCATATAATCGTAAGTTATGCTTTCGCTGTAAAGCATTTTTGAAATCTGACATTGTGGTTGGATTCACAAGAAGTTAATCTTTCAACCGCACGCGTCCCACGTACCCTAGAGAGGTTTAAACTATGTCGTTGAAACAGTTTTTGCTCTCCTGCACCTGACTTCTTTGCCGCCAGTACGCAACCTTTACAGAATTCCGGACCAAACTTATGGAGTCAGCAGGAGCAGGTACCCCGGGTATAGGGGTGGAGGAGCACATCTAGGTGCACGCAGCAATGCTCCACCATCTTGTCACCGCCATGGACCGCATTGTCCAGACAAAGGTAAACTGGGAGAGACAGGGAGTTCTACCAGCACCTCCACCAGCACAACCGTGGTCTCCACTACGCGACCCTCCTTCTCCTGGTCTCGGTGGGATTCATCTCTCCCTTCCCCAGGAATACGATGGGATGGCTGCGAACTGCCAGGAGATCCTGTTGCAGCTAGACATTTACCTGACAACCATCCACCCAGTTCCTTCGGTCTGTGAGAGAGTGTCTGCCCTCGTCTCGTGCCTCACAGGGAAAGCTCTGGAGTTGGTCAATGCCACGTGGAGAGAGGGAGATGCGATGTTGTACCAGTTTGAGGAGTTCACCCGCCGTTTCCGGGCAAACTTTGACCACCCACCTGAGGGTAGAGCGGCAGGTGAATGCCTCATCCATCTGAGGCAGGGGACAAGGAGCGCCCAGGAGTTCGCACTGGAATTTCGGACCCTGGCTGACGGCGCAAGATGAAAACGACAGGGCCCTGATCGACCATTACCTGTCCATCCGGCTGGATAACCTGCTGGCGACCCGCGGATTTTAAGATCGGGTCTGTTGGTTCCATCCCCCCGCACCCCCTCACAGGAGGAGGTTCCAGCTCGTGCACCATCTGTGGCTGCAGAGGTCACACTGCCGGTCGGTGCCGGGTTGGTTCCTCTGGGTATCAAGACAGCAGGGAGGGCTTTCTGGCGTCAACCCAGGGGAGTCGACACCATTCTTACCCAGAGCCCTCTGTTCCACATATGTTTTTGTATGTCACCTTTCCTGAGTTTTCCCCGCATTCCCAGCATAAGGCGCTTGTCAATTCAGGTGCGGCTGGGAATTTTATAGAATTTTTATCGTTCGCCCATGGTTTAAGGATCGCCACTGTTCCCGTGATTGTGCCTTTCCCCGTTGACGCCTTAGATGGTCAACCATTAGGGTCGGGGTTGATTAGGGAGGCCACCGCTCCTCTGGGCATGGTGACGCAGCGAGGTCAATGAGAGAATTAGTCTCTTCCTTATTGACTCTCCTGCCTCTTCCTTATTGACTCTCTTTCCAAAAATGATAGATATGATTCAGATCAGGACTCATAGAACGTCACTTTAGAATAGTCCATGTTTTGTTCTTATCCATCCTTGAGTGTTTTGGGTCATTATCCTGTTGGAGGACACATGACCTGGGCAGTACGTTTCACTCCAGAATGCCTTGATAGTCTTGAGATTTCATTGTGCCCTGGATAGATTCAAGGCACCCTGTGCCAGGTGCAGCAAAGCAGCCCCAGAATAGAACCGAGCCTCCTCCATGTTTCACTGTAGGTATGTTGTTCTCTTCTTTGAAAACTTGAAAATAAAATCTTTGTCTGTGAACATAGAGCAGATGTGACTTGCCAAAAAGTTCCAGTTTTGACTCATCTGTCCAAAGGACACTCTCCCAGAAGGATTGTCAATATGCGTTTATGCAAATTCCAGTTTGGCTTTTTATGTTTTCCTTTTGAAAGTTGTGTCATCCTGGGTCTTCTTCCATGGAGCGCACATTCACTCAAAAAGCGATGGATGGTGCGATCAGAAACTGACGTACCTTCACCTTGGGGTTCAGCTTGTATCTCTTTGGCAGTTAACCTTGGTTCTTTTTCTACCATTCACACTATCCTTCTTGTCACGTTCTGACCTTATTTCCTTTGTTATGTCTTTGTTTTAGTGTGGTCAGGGCGTGAGTTGGGTGGGTTGTCTATGTTCGTTTTTCTATAATTTGGGATTTCTGTGTTCGGACTAGTATGGTTCTCAATCAGAGGCAGCTGTTTATCGTTGTCTCTGATTGAGAATCATACAGGTAACCTGGTTTCACTTTTGAGTTGTGGGTGTTTGTCTTCCGTGTCAGTGCTTGTTGCCACAGGGGACAATTTACATTTATTGTTTTGTTCCAGTGTTCTGTTGCGTTTTGATTAAAACTTGTTATGGCTAGGAGTCCCTCGAAAGGAACACCCCCCATTCAGCTGAAAAGGTGGCGCGGGAAATATTTAACTTTCACACTTTAACAAGTCCAAACATCTTGTTAATCTACCCATTGTGTCCAATTTTTTTTATGTTTTACAGCGAAAACACAACATATATTTATGTTAGATCACCACCAAATCCAAAAACACACACAGCTATTTTTCACAGCCAAAGATAGTCAAAAAAGCAGAAATATAGATAAAGTTCATCACAAACCTTTGATTATCTCCATCAGATGACACTCATAGGACATCATGTTATACATGTATTGTGTGTTTTGTTCGATAATGTGCATATATATATATATATATATATATATATATATATATATATAAAGTTTACATTGGCGCGTTACGTGCAGTAATGTTTTGATTCCAAAACATCCGGTAATTTAGCAGAAATACTCACAATAAACATTGATAAAAGATGCAAGTGTTATTCACAGAATTAAAGATAAATGTATCCGCTATGCAACCGCTGTGTCAGATTTCAAAAAAACTTTACGGAAAAAGAATAATCTGAGAGCGGTGCTCAGAACCTAAATTAGCCAAAGAAATAGCCTCCATTTTGGCGTCAACAGAAGCTACAAAAAACACTATAAATATTCACTTACCTTTGAATATCTTCATCAGAAGGCAGTCCCAGGAATCCCACTCAGTAAAAGAGCTCCTATGAGCCCCTCCTTTATAGTAGAATCATACAACCAGAATCTAAAGATGGTGACACCTTGTGGAAGCCATAGGAAGTGCATGCACATCCATAACTAACATGGACTTCAAATGGCACTGTTTTGAAAATCGAGTTCTCGCTTCCTGTTTGGATTTCTTCAGGTTTTTGTCTGCCATATGAGTTCTGTTATACTCGCAGACATAATGCAAACAGTTTTAGAAACTTCAGGGTGTTTTCTATCCACCAGTAATAATAATATGCATATATTCCCATCTGAGACAGAGGAGGAGGCAGTTAAGTTTGGGCACGCAATTCATCCAAAGTGGAAATGCTGCCCCCTATCTCTAAAAGGTTTTAAACATTATGGACACTTACCACGCTGCGCATTGGTCCTCCGATCCTTCTCGCTACTCCTCCTCAGATAGAGAGAGAGAGTATGGGGAACACAATCACTATACTGAAAAATGTGGATCAATAGGGAATAAGACAAATAGACTATACTAAGATATTGTATGCCTCTGGCATTATATATACATATATAGAAATTAAATACAAATATCATAAATGAATATGCAATCATGTAAACAACTGGATTAGCAAGAGAAGCAAAAACTTATTTTACTTACTGATCTGGAGAAGTAACGTTACTATCTTCTCCTTCTCTCTTGCGAGCAGGACTCCTCGTGTCTCAATTTCTGCATTAATCTCATTCAAATGTGTATACTTGAAGTTCGATTTAGCATTTATACTCTTAGTAGACATGTTATACTTCTTACAGTTGCAGAAAACGTATTACTCATCAAGCTGTGCGTAATGTAAACTCTTCTTTCTTACGATTTTCAATGGACAATTAATCTTGTTGGGCTTAGTACAATGGCTTTTACTTATACAAAGGACTCATGCAAAGCCCTTTTGGCTATCTAGCTAGCTATATTTCAAAATGATAGGTGGTTGGACCAAGTACAGTCAACAAAGTGAACACCGCCCGTCTCATTGGTGCGTAATGATTTCTGTGGGCTTAAAGAGGTGTTGTGTAGCCAATACATAATGTAAAATGATGCAGGGCATTTTGGTTGCCTTCTAGGGTGTCTAAGGATTGCACAGAAACCAAACTTGACTGGGTGAAACAAGGTTTAGTGTTTATATTACATTGATTTTTTTGTTGCAAGTTGAAAGTGATGGAATTTATGAGAAATGCTGTATACCACATGGATCATGTTAGGATATAAAAATTGATTTTATTTAACAAAACTATGCTACATTTCATCTCTGGGACCCTGAGGATGACAGATCAGAGCAAGAATACTGAATGTAAGTACATTATTTACCTTCAGAGGTAAATGTATCAAACCAGTTGCCGTGATAAAAGTGTTTTGTTGTTGTGCATTCTCCTCAAACAATAGATATGGGTATTCCCACACTGTAATAGCTACTGTAAATTGAACAGTGCAGTTAGATTAACAAGAATTTAAGCTTCTGCCCATATAAGACATGTCTATGTCCTGGAAAGTTGGCTTTTGTTTCCAACATCATTCCTGTCACATTATCGCATATTGAGCAACAACTGTCCTGATTTCGGGACACCGATCCTTAATGCTTTTATTGTGGTCGTTGATACAAGATGAATGAAATCTAACTTTAGGCTACATGAAAACGAACAATCACATGTGCACACACACACATACACTATGAACGCAAGAACAAACACCCTCCTTCTCCCTCACACACCATGAGGTGTCAATGGCCCATGTCCATTGGCAAAAGCATGGCAAAAGTAACTCGACATACTGTGTCTCCATCTAATAGGGCTGATTGTGTACACACCTAACCCAGGCCAATTGCTTTCCTCTGGCAGCAGCTGCTAAACTGGAGAGAAATCCACATGCATATGAAATCCACATTTCCTTTTCCACCTCCCTCTCTTTATAGAGGCGGGTCATTTCCCAGGTCACTACTGAGAGAATGGATCAGGTGTCTTAACTCTGGGATACATTGCTGATGTCACAACCCAGGGATGTAAACTCTCTCTCTCTCTCGAGTAGCTTTATGGCTGCATCTAATAAGATCATGTCCAGTAAAAGTGCCTAAGAAAGAGCCAGTGACGGGTCACAGCAGGGTTAAAGTAATGAAACTAACTGAGTGGTATGCTGTTTCGCTAAAGTGCTTTCATTAAGTCAGTCTCTGGTGGCTCTATCAGCAAAGGACTGCAGTGTGGGTCACATAGTCTACTGTATTGTGGGACCATAGCTGACAGTTGTGCTCAGGGAGTTCTCTAGGCTGAGAAGTCTTAAGTCTGGAAAGCATTTCACATTAACAGTACAGTAGAAGGCAATACATGGATACAATTGTTTAGTTTTTTTTCTCTCCCCAGGGAATTGGTCCCAGATGTTTTAATGATCTATGAAGCTACAAGGAATCTGAGCACCATATTTAACTTCTTTCGGCTCATTGGGATGGCAGTGTCCCACCTCAACAACATCTGGTGAAATTGCAGAGCGCCAAATTCAAATGACAAAAATAGTAATAATAAACAATCATGAAAATACAAGTGTTATATATTGGTTAAAAGATTAACTTCTTGTTAACAAACAGAAGACACAACCGATGCCTTGTTTAAACTATGGATTCCAAGGTGTTTCATGTCACGGTTATTTGTTTCTCTTTATGTCATTTTTTTTTACAACAATTTACCAATTAGATGACTCCACATAGCTCAAGGAAATGTCCTTCAAATACGAGAGTCCGTATGCACACCTGCAATGATTAAAGAATAAAGCCCGCATTTATTAGAAAGAACACATTCACAAGTGTATTCCTCTACTATTTTATCTACAATACACCATAATGACAAGGCAAAAACACGTTTTTGTCATTTTTTTTGCGAGTGTATAAAAAAACAGAACTATCACTTATACATAAGTATTCAGATCCTTCACTCAGTACTTTGTTGAAGCACCTTCGGCAGCGATTACAGCGTCGAGTCTTGGGTATTATGCTACAAGCTTGACACACATGTATTTTGGGAAGTTTCTCACATTCTTCTCTGTAAATCCTCTCAAACTCTGTCACGGTGGATGGGGAGTCTCACTGCAGAGCTATTTTCAGGTCTCTCCAGAGATTGAATCTTGCCTATATATTCATATTCCATTAATTTACTTAGATTTGTGTGTTGTGGAATTGTTAGATTACATGTTAGATATTGCTGCACTGTCGGAACTAGAAGCACAAGCATTTCGCTACACTCACAATAACATCTGCTAACCATGTGTATGTGACCAATAAAATTTGATTTGAGTCGAGATGTTCGATCGGTTTAAGTCCGGACTCTGGCTGGGCCACTCAAGGATATTCAGACTTGTCCCGAAGCCACTACTGCATTGTCTTGGCTGTGTGCTTAGGGTCATTGTCCGGTTGCAAGGGGAAACTTCACCCCAGTCTGAGGTCCTAAGCACTCTGAGGCAGGTTTTCATCAAGGATCTCTCTGTACTTTACTCTGTACATCTTTCCCTTGATCCTGACTAGTCTCCCAGTCCCTGCCGCTGAAAAACATCCCCACAGCATGATGCTGCCACCACCATGCATCACTGTAGGGCAGTAGCGTGCCGTGGTTCTGGGGCCTGGACCTTCAGTGAAGTCCTACACAGTCCCACCCGAATTAATCCACCTCTTATTACCATCATTATGATGCCATGGCTCTAGACACTATACATGTAGACAGAAACGCAGTATAACCAGGAGTTGCGTCACCTTGAAATTGACATTTTTATTCAGAGAATTTGAGAATTTTTCATTGTGCAGCTTCGTTGCCCTGCGTGCTTGTTCGTTGAGCTGTAGATCCACTCGGGTGTCCCCAAAAGTTTTCAAAAGCACCATTGCTTGTAAGTGCCCAGCCGTACGTTGGTGTCTCGTTGCTGCCTTGGTTAGACAACTCAGGTTTGCAAAGCCAGTGTGGCTCCAAACACCAAATCGATCACTTGCAAATAATAGGCATTCCCAGCAGTACAGTTTGCAGTGCTTCTCGGAGCCTGTGAGTCATTCATAGTTGAAAGTGGCGAACGAACCCCTTTCCCGCCTGTGACAGGCTTTGTAGCGTCGGCGTCTACCTCTCCTGACAATGTCTAACTTTTCTTGAAAAGGCGTTATAGTTATATCCTCGACCAAATCGATATCTTCTCCTTCCGCCATTGTGGGAAGAAAAAACAGCTTAGTAGTATGCAAATTAATTTGTTGATCAATTTCAGTTTCCTAGTTCTGAGACCTGCCCATATAGGACCTGCCTCTCAATATTGGTAATCCAATCAAAAGACGTGCACGCACTACGCCTGCTAGCTGGCTCCTGTGTAACACTGGAGCCAGCCAGCAGGCTTACAATAGCCAACTCTAAAGCTGATTGGTTGACACTAAATTTTAATTCCCATTCACTTTAAGCTACAAGCGCCCGCACTGTTGATTCTGAAGGCCTGAGGGCAGATTTTAGACCCCTGGAAACACATGATGGCTAAATATGATTGGATAAAAGATCTAACATAAAGACCAGCCCTCCAAATCTGGAAGCAGTGCAACCAAGAGGAATGCTATGAAATGAAGAGTGTAACTCTTACTCTGGGGAATAATTTAATACATATTTTTGGGAAAATATATATTTTTTAAAATTATATTCTGATAATGTTTAGGCCAAGATTCCTCCAGACATGACAATTGGCATTCAGGCTAAAGAGTTCAATATTGGTTTCATCAGACCAGAGAATCTTGTTTCTCATGGTCTGAGAGTCTTTAGGTGCTGTTAGGCAAAATCCAAGCAGGCTGTCAAGTGTCTTTTACCGAGGAATGGCTTCAGTCTGGCCACTCTACCATAAAGGCCTGATTGGTGGTGCTGTAGAGATAGTTGTCCTTCTGGAATGTTCTCCCATCTCCACAGAGGAACTCTGGAGCTCTGTCAGAGTGACCATCAGGTTCTTGGTCACCTCCCTGGCCAAGGTTCTTCTTCCTCGATTGATCAGTTTGGCTGGGTGAACAGCTCTAGGAAGAGTCTTGGTGGTTCCAAACTTCTCCCATTTAAGAACGATGGAGGCCACTGTGCTCTTGGGGACATTCAATGGTGCAGAAATGTTTTAGTACCCTTCCCCAGGTCTGTGACTCGACACAATCCTGTCTCTGAGCTCTAAGAACAATTCTGTTGACCTCATGGCTTGGTTTTTGCTCTGACATGCACTGTCAACTGTGGGACATTATATAGACAGGTGTGTGCCTTTCCACCTTTTCCACAGGTGGACTCCAATCAAGTTGAAGAAACATCTCAAGGATGATCATGGGAAACAGGATGCATCTGAGCTCAATTTCGAGACTCTAGGCAAAGGGTCTGAATACTTATTATTATTATTATTATTATATACTTATGTAAATAAGGCATCTCTGTTTTCTATATTTAATTAAATTTGCAAACATCTCTAAAAACCTGTTTTCACTTTGTCATTATGGGGTTTTGTGAGTAGCTTAATGAGGGAAAATGAATTTTATCCATTTTTAGATAAGCCTGTAATGTAACAAAATGAAAGGGTCTGAATACTTTCCAAATGCATTGTACCTTTAATCTACGATCTCAGAAGCAGCAGAGACATGAAAATTAATTAGTGAGTTACTGTCACGCCCTGACCTGAGATATCTCTGTTTCTTTATATTTTGGTTAGGTCAGGGTATGACTAGGGTGGGTACGCTAGTTTTTGTATTGTCTAGGGGTTTTGTAATTGTCTAGTGTTTTGTATGTCAAATCAAATCAAATGTATTTATATAGCCCTTCGTACATCAGCTGATATCTCAAAGTGCTGTACAGAAACCCAGCCTAAAACCCCAAACAGCAAGTAATGCAGGTGTAGAAGCACGGTGGCTAGGAAAAACTCCCTAGAAGGCCAAAACCTAGGAAGAAACCTAGAGAGGAACCAGGCTATGTGGGGTGGCCAGTCCTCTTCTGGCTGTGCCGGGTGGAGATTATAACAGAACATGGCCAAGATGTTCAAATGTTCATAAATGACCACCATGGTCGAATAATAATAAGGCAGAACAGTTGAAACTGGAGCAGTAGCACGGCCAGGTGGACTGGGGGCAGCAAGGAGTCATCATGTCAGGTAGCCCTGGGGCATGGTCCTAGGGCTCAGGTCCTCCGAGAGAGAGAAAGAAAGAGAGAAGGGGAGAATTAGAGAACGCACACTTAGATTCACACAGGACACCGAATAGGACAGGAGAAGTACTTCAGATATAACAAACTGACCCTAGCCCCCCGACACATAAACTACTGCAGCATAAATACTGGAGGCTGAGACAGGAGGGGTCAGGAGACACTGTGGCCCCATCCGAGGACACCTCCGGACAGGGCCAAACAGGAAGGATATAACCCCACCCACTTTGCCAAAGCACAGCCCCTACACCACTAGAGGGATATCTTCAACCACCAACTTACCATCCTGAGACAAGGCTGAGTATAGCCCACAAAGATCTCCGCCACGGCACAACCCAAGGGGGTGGCGCCAACCCAGACAGGATGACCACATCAGTGAATCAACCCATTCAGGTGACGCACCCCTTCCAGGGACAGCATGAGAGAGCCCTAGTAAGCCAGTGACTCAGCCCCTGTAATAGGGTTAGAGGCAGAGAATCCCAGTGGAAAGAGGGGAACCGGCCAGGCAGAGACAGCAAGGGCGGTTCGTTGCTCCAGAGCCTTTCCGTTCACCTTCCCGCTCCTGGGCCAGACTACACTCAATCATATGACCCACTGAAGAGATGAGTCTTCAGTAAAGACTTAAAGGTTGAGACCGAGTTTGCGTCTCTGACATGGGTAGGTAGACCGTTCCATAAAAATGGAGCTCTATAGGAGAAAGCCCTGCCTCCAGCTGTTTGCTTAGAGATTCTAGGGACAATTAGGAGGCCTGCGTCTTGTGACCGTAGCGTACGTGTAGGTATGTACGGCAGGACCAAATCAGAGTGATAGGAAGGAACAAGCCCATGTAATGCTTTGTAGGTTAGCAGTAAAACCTCGAAATCAGCCCTTGCTTTGACAGGAAGCCAGTGTAGAGAGGCTAGCACTGGAGTAATATGATCACATTTTTTGGTTCTCGTCAGGATTCTAGCAGCCGTATTTAGCACTAACTGAAGTTTATTTAGTGCTTTATCCGGGTAGCCGGAAAGTAGAGCATTGCAGTAGTCTAACCTAGAAGTGACAAAAGCATGGATTAATTTTTCTGCATCATTTTTGGACAGAAAGTTTCTGATTTTTGCAATGTTACGTAGATGGAAAAAAGATGTCCTTGAAATGGTCTTGATATGTTCTTCAAAAGAGAGATCAGGGTCCAGAGTAACGCCTAGGTCCTTCACAGTTTTATTTGAGACGACTGTACAACCATTAAGATTTTATTTTTTATTTGATTTGTATGTTTATGGTGGCCTGATATGGTTCCCAATCAGAGGCAGCTGTTTATCGTTGTCTCTGATTGGGGATCATACCCTGCTCAAAAAAATTAAGGGAACACTAAAATAACACATCCTAGATCCGAAAGAATGAAATATTCTTATTAAATACTTTTTTCTTTACATAGTTGAATGTGCTGACAACAAAATCACACAAAAATGATCAATGGAAATCAAATGTATAAACCCATGGAGGTCTGGATTTGGAGTCACACTCTAAATTAAAGTGGAAAACCACACTACATGCTGATCCAACTTTGATGTAATGTCCTTAAAACAAGTCAAAATGAGGCTCAGTAGTGTGTGTGGCCTCCGCGTGCCTGTATGACCTCCCTACAACGCCTGGGCATGCTCCTGACGAGGTGGCTGATGGTCTCCTGAGGGATCTCCTCCCAGACCTGGACTAAAGCATCCGCCAACTCCTGGACAGTCTGTGGTGCAACGTGGCGTTGGTGGATGGAGCGAGACATGATGTCCCAGATGTGCTCAATTGGATTCAGGTCTAGGGAATGGGCGGGCCAGTTCATAGCATCAATGCCTTCCTCTTGCAGGAACTGCTGACACACTCCAGCCACATGAGGTTTAGCATTGTCTTGCATTAGAAGGAACCCAGGGCCAACCGCACCAGCATATGGGGTCTGAGGATATCATCTCGGTACCTAATGGCAGTCAGGCTACTTCTGGCGAGCACATGGAGGGCTGTGCGGCCCCCCAAAGAAATGCCACCCTACACCATGACTGACCCACTGCCAAACCGGTCATGCTGGAGGATGTTGCAGGCAGCAGAACGTTCTCCACGGCGTCTCCAGACTCTGTTACATGTGCTCAGTGTGAACCTGCATTCATCTGTGAAGCGCACAGGGCGCCAGTGGCGAATTTGCCAATCTTGGTGTTCTCTGGCAAATGCCAAACGTCCTGCACGGTGTTGGGCTGTAAGCACAACCCCCACCTGTGGACGTCTGGCCCTCATACCACCCTCATGGAGTCTGTTTCTGACCGTTTGAGCAGACACATGCACATTTGTGGCCTGCTGGAGGTCATTTTGCAGGGCTCTGGCAGTGCTCCTCCTGCTCCTCCTTGCACAAAGGTGGAGGTAGTGGTCCTGCTGCTGAGATTTTGCCCTCCTACGGCCTCCTCCACGTCTCCTGATGTACTGGCCTGTCTCCTGGTAGCGCCTCCACGCTCTGGACACTACGCTGACAGACACAGTAAACCTTCTTGCCACAGCTCGCATTGATGATCCATCCTGGATGAGCTGCACTACCTGAGCCACTTGTGTGGGTTGTAGACTCTGTCTCATGCTACCACTAGAGTGAAAGCACCGCCAGCATTCAAAAGTGACCAAAACATCAGCCAGGAAGCATATGAACTGAGAAGTGGTCTGTGGTCACCACCTGCAGAACCACTCCTTTATTGGGGGTGTCTTGCTAATTGCCTATAATTTCCACCTGTTGTCTATTCCATTTGCACAACAGCATGTGAAATGTATTGTCAATCAGTGTTGATTTCTAAGTGGACAGTTTGATTTCACAGAAGTGTGATTGACTTGGAGTTACATTGTGTTGTTTAAGTGTTCCCTTTATTTTTTTGAGCAGTGTATTTAGGTAGCCATTTCCCTTTGGTGTTTGTGGGATCTTATTCTATGTTTAGTTGCCTGTCTGCACTTTTCGTATAGCTTCACGTTTCGTTCATTTTGTTGTTTTTCTAGTTTGTTCAGTGTTCTTTCTTTAATAAAAGAAGAAGGTACGCATACAACGCTGCACCTTGGTCTCCTTCCTATAACGAATGTGATATTTGCAGACAGCTAGTTACCATGCATAGTTCCCAACTGTGGAGGCTACACACTGGGCAACTCGGGTCCTAAAAACAATTTATGCAAATAAAATACAAATCTTGTCACATGCTTCATAAACAATAGGTGTAGATTAACAGCACCGAGTTGATATGCAGGGATACAAAGCAATTGAGGTAGATATGTACATATAACTAGGGGTAAAGTGACCAGGCAACAGGATATATAATAAACAGTAGCAGCAACGTATGTGATGAGTCAAAAGAGTTAGTGCAAAAAGTCAATGCAGATAGTCCGGGTAGCCATTTGATTAACTATTTAGCAGTAAAATCTGTTCAGGATCCTGTTGGATCCAGACTTGGTGCATCGGTATCGCTTGCCGTGTTGGTTCAGAGAGAACAGTCTATGACTTGGGTGGCTGTAATCTTTGACAATTTCTACGTCCTTCCTCTTACACCGCCTGGTATAGAGATCCTGGATGGCAGGGAGTTCGACCCCAGTGATGTATTCGGCCGTACGCACTATACTCTGTAGCGCCATGCCATCGGAGGCCGAGCAGTTGCCATAGCATAGCAGTGATGCAGCCAGTCAAGATGCTCTCAATGAAGCAGCTGTAGACCTTTTTGAGGATCTGAAGGCCCATGACAAATCTTTTCAAGCACCTGAGGGGAACAAGCATTGTTTTGCCCTCTTCACGACTGTGTTAGTGCGTTTGGACCATGATAGTTCCTTAGCGATGTGGATACCGAGGAACTTGCAGTTCTCAAACCGTTGATGTGAATGGGGATGTTTTCTGTAGTCCACGATTAGCTCTTTTGTCTTGCTCACATTAAGGGAGAGGTTGTTATCAAGCACCACACTGCTATTGTGTTGAATGCTGACTTATAGTCTACGAACAGCATTCTCACATAGATGTTCCTTTTGTCCAAGTGGAACAGGACAGTGTGGAGTGCAATAGATATTGTGTCATCTGTGGATCTGTTTGGTCGGTATGCGAATTGTGAAGATACTTGCCGCGTTGTTCAGTTTGCAAGCCCTGCCACATCCGACAAGCATCAGAGCGAGTTTGGTAGGATTTGAGCTTTGTCCTGTATTGAAGCTTTGCCTGTTTGATGGTTCGTCGGAGGGTGTAGTCGGATTTCTTATAAACGTTCAGATTTGTTTTTCTGCATTAAAATCAACGGCCGCTAGGAGCAGCGCCTCTGGATGAATGCTTATAGATCGTTGATTGGGGTGTTAGTGCCAGAATACATTTTTGTGGTGGTAAATAGACAGCTACGAAAAATAGAGATGAAAACTCTCATGGTAAATAGTAAACAGTATTATCTAACAGCTTATCATTAGGTATTCTAACTTAGACGAGCAGAACTTTGAGACTTCCCTAATATAAGAGATCGCCCACCAGTCTTTGTTGACAAAGAAACACTCCCCACCCCCACGGATCTTACCGGACGATGCTGTTCTTTCCTGCTTATACATGGACAACCCAGCTAACTGTACATGATCCATGTCCTTGTTCAACCATGTCTCCATATAATATATATACTTTATAGATATAATGTATAATACAGTTCTTTATGTCATGAAAAACAATATCGGATTTTTGATTTAGCGGTCACCAAAATGTCTTTCAACCATTTAAAAGCACAGCAAAATTCAAATGGGAAAACAAATAAATAACATGTCTACATATACCACATGAATCTGTTGATCAGTTCCATCATTCATTGAATCAGATGGCTCATTCATCACAAAACCCACTGGCACGATAAGCAAATTCAAGCATGACATGCCAGCAACAAACGCTGACAATACACATCCAACAACACATCCACATCCTGATCTAATTATGAAAGACAAGCATTGTAATTTTGAATTCAGTGAAGTGAGTGAGTAAAAGGTGAAAAAAATATTGAAATGAATGATAAAAAAGATTGTGGGGGCTGTTTTGTTAGACTTCAGTGTGGCTTTGACATGATTGATGATAGTCTGCTGCTGGAAAAATCTAGGTGTTATGGCTTTGTACCCCCTGCTATATTGTGGATAAAGAGTTACCTGTCTAACAGAACACAGAGGGTGTTTAATGGAAGCCTCTCCAACATATTCCAGGTGGATTCAGGAATTCCCCAGGACAGCTGTCTTGGCCACTTATTTTTTTCAATCTTTACTAATGACATGCCACTGGCTTTGAGTAAAGCCAATGTGTCAAATCAAATCAATTCAAATTGTATTAGTCACATGCGCCGAATACAACAGGAACTCACTGCAGCCCTTTCATATTACATTGCAAAGGACATGATGCCATTTCATATTGATGTCTTACAGTGAAATGCTTACTTTCGAGCCCCTAACTGATGGTGCAGTTAAAAAAAATACAGATAAGAATAAGAGATAAAAGTAACAAGTAATTAAAGAGCAGCAATAAAAATAACAATTTATATAGGGGGGTGCCGGTACAGAGTCAATGTGCAGGGGCACCGGTTAGTTGAGGTAGTATGTACATGTAGGTAGGTACTTAAAGTGACTGGATAGATGACAACAGAGAGTGGCAGTGGTGTGGCGAAGGGGGGGAGGCAATGCGAATAGTCTGGGTAGCCATTTGACGAGATGTTCAGGAGTCTTATGGCTTGGGGGTAGAAGCTGTTTAGAAGCCTCTTGGACCAAGACTTGGCGCTCCGGTACCACTTGCCGTGTGTTATTAGGGAGAACAGTCTGTGACTTGGATGGCTGGAGTCTTTGACAATTTTTAGGGCCTTCCTCTGACACCGCCTGGTATAGAGGTACTGGATGGCAGGAATCTTAGCCATCTTAGGATGGCTAATCATCTTAGGATGATCAGTGAGATACACCTGCTGGAGCGCGTGCTACGGGTGGGTGTTGCCATCGTGCCCAGTGAACTGAGATAAGGCGGAGCTTTAGCTAGCATGGACTTGTAGATGACCTGGAGCCAGTGGGTCTGGTGCCGAATATGTAGCGAGGGCCAGCCGACGAGAGCATACAGGTCGCAGTGGTGGGTGGTATAAGGTGCTTTTAGTAACAAAACGGATGGCACTGTGATAAACTGCATCCAGTTTGCTGAGTAGAGTATTGGAAGCTATTTTGTAGATGACATCGCCGAAGTCGAGGATCGGTAGGATAGTCAGTTTTACTAGGGTAACTTTGGCGGCGTGAGTGAAGGAGGCTTTGTTGCGGAATAGAAAGACGATTCTAGATTTGATTTTAGATTGGAGATGTTTGATATGAGTCTGGAAGGAGAGTTTACAGTCTAGCCAGACACCTAGGTACTTATAGATGTCCACATATTCTAGGTCGGAACCATCCAGGGTGGTGATGCTAGTCGGCCGTACAGGTGCAGGCAGCGAACGATTGAAAAGCATGCATTTGGTTTTACTAGCGTTTAAGAGCAGTTGGAGGCCACGGAAGAAGTGTTGTATGGCATTGAAGCTCGTTTGGAGGTTAGATAGCACAGTGTCCAAGGACGGGCCGGAAGTATACAGAATGGTGTCGTCTGCGTAAGGGTGGATCAGGGAATCGCCCGCAGCAAGAGCAACATCATTGATATATACAGAGAAAAGAGTCGGCCCGAGAATTGAACCCTGTGGCACCCCCATAGAGACTGCCAGAGGACCGGACAGCATGCCCTCCGATTTTGACACACTGAACTCTGTCTGCAGAGTAGTTGGTGAACCAGGCAAGGCAGTCATCAGAAAAACCGAGGCTACTGAGTCTGCCAATAAAAATATGGTGATTGACAGAGTCGAAAGCCTTGGCAAGGTCGATGAAGACGGCTGCACAGTACTGTCTTTTATTGATGGCGGTTATGCTATCGTTTAGTACCTTGAGCGTGGCTGAGGTGCACCCGTGACCGGCTCGGAAACCAGATTGCATAGCGGAGAAGGTTTGGTGGGATTCGAGATGGTCAGTGACCTGTTTGTTGACTTGGCTTTCGAAGACCTTAGATAGGCCGGGCAGGATGGATATAGGTCTGTAACAGTTTGGGTCCAGGGTGTCTCCCCCTTTGAAGAGGGAGATGACTGCAGCAGCTTTCCAATCCTTGGGGATCTCAGATGATATGAAGGAGAGGTTGAACAGGCTGGTAATAGGGGTTGCGACAATGGCGGCGGATAGTTTCATGGCTACAGACATGAGTGCTGCAGGTCAGTTGACATTTAGGCAGGTTAGGTTTGTGTTCTTGGGCACAGGCACGGTGGTGGTCTGCTTAAAACATGTTGGTATTACAGACATGGACAGGGAGAGGTTGAAAATGTCAGTGAAGACACTTGCTAGTTGGTCAGCGCTTGCTCACAGTACATGTCCTGGTAATCCGTCTGGCCTTGAGGCCTTGTGAATGTTGACCTGTCTAAAGTTCTTACTCACATCAGCTGCGGAGAGTGTGATCACACAGTCTCATGGTACAGCTGGTGCTCTCATGCCTGTTTCAGTGTTATTTGCCTCAAAACGAGCATAGAAGTAGTTTAGCTCGTCCAGTAGGCTCGTGTCACTGGGCAGCTCTTGGCTGTGCTTCCCTTTATAGTCTGTAATAGTTTGCAAGCCCTGCCACATCCCACGAGCGTCAGAGCTGATGTAGTACGACTCAATCTTAGTCCTGTATTGATGCTTTGCCTGTGTGATGGTTCATGAAAGGGCATGGCGGGATTTCTTTTAAGCTCCCGGTTAGAGTCCCGCTCCTTGAAAGCAGCAGCTGTAGCCTTTATCTCAGTGCGGATGCTGCCTGTAATCCATGTCTTCTGGTTGGGGTATGTACGTACGGTCACTGTGGGGATGACATCATCGATGCACTTATTGATGAAGCCAATGCCTGATGTGGTGTACTCCTCAATGCCATCGGAGGAATCCCGGAACATTTTGCACGCCCAATTTTTCAGTTTTTGATTTGTTAAAAAAGTTTGAAATATCCAATAAATGTCGTTCCACTTCATGATTGTGTCCCACTTGTTGTTGATTCTTCACAAAAAAATACAGTTTTATATCTTTATTTTTGAAGCCTGAAATGTGGCAAAAGGTCGCAAAGTTCAAGAGGGCCGAATAATTTCGCAAGGCACTGTATGTGGTAGTGGAGCAGGGCACACACTTAGTGTGTTGTGAAATTTGTTGTAAACGTATTGCAAAGATTTTTAAATTGTGTAACTGCCTTAATTTTGACAGACCCCAGGAATAGTAGCTGATGCCAAGGGGATCCATAATAAATACAACATGATTACTTTTCAGGTGAGACCCAGATGTAGACAACATCGAATTAACAACAGTTTATTAAAAGGCTAGGCATCCCGTCAGCGGGACAAATTCCGGGGAAACTGGAGGGTGCGCAATTTAAATAAATAATCATACATTTTGGGGATATTAAACATTTATGAACATACAAGTGTCTTATATCGATTAAAATATTAAATTCTTAATCTAATTAATAATAATAGTCCAATTTACAGTAGGCTTTACAGTGAAAGCATGCCATGCGGTTGTTTGAGGACGGCGCCCCACATCAAAATATTTTTCCTCCAGCACAGGTTTCATAAATTCACAAATAGCGATGAAATATTCACTTACTTTTTGAAAATCATTGTCTGATTTGTCATCCAACGGGTCCCAGCTATAACATGTAGTGTAGTTTTGTTAGATAAAATCCTTATTTTTATCCCAAAAAATCTGTTGAGTTGGCGCCATCGAATTGAGTAATCCACTCTTTTAACAAATCTTCCCCTAAACTTTGTTTCAACAAGTCAAAATGTTTCTATGTAATCCTCAGATACCCTAAAATGTAATTAAACTATAATATTTCATACGGAAAATAAGTATGTTCAATAGAAAAATGATATTAGCAGGTGCGTGTCCTCTTCCTCGCTCTTGCATACACAAATTTCCAAGTCTGTGTCCCTGTGGTAAAAATCATTATTCTTACTCGTTTTGGAATAAACAAGCCTGATACCTTGAATTTTGAGTGCTGACACCCAGTGGAAGCCATAGGGAATGCATCCTGAGAGCTAGATTTCAGAATTCCCGTAATCTCTCCATTGAAAGAGCATAGGCTCTCAAAAAAAAAAAAAATTCAGGTTGGTTTTTTTTTTTAATGGGGAAGATAGCCAACACCTTGAGGGGGGTGGAGACAATCAAAAAGACACATGAAACAGATGATTTTGTGACAGTACCCCCCTCTAGGGGGCGCTACCTGGCGTCCTTCCTGGGCGCATACCTGGTTGACCGGGGTGCCGGCATTGGAAATCCGCCATGAGGCCTGGGTCCAGGATGTCCCTGGCAGGGACCCAGTACCTCTCCTCTGGGACATAGGACATAACCCTCCCAGTCAACCAGGCACTGGAACCCCCTGCCCCGATGTCAAACCTTCAAGAGAAGATAACAGGAGACAAAGGGCTGGAAACAGGAGGCAAAGGGGTGTGAGACATGGGTTTAACTCTGAACACATGAACGGTAGGATGTATACGAAGGGTACGGGGCATCAGAAGATGAACAGCAGAGGCGCTAATGATGTTGGAATTTGGGAAAGGGCCGATAAACCAGGGGGAGAGTTTACGGGATTGCACCCGGAGAGGAAGATCCCAGGTGGATAGCCATACCTTCTGCCTGAGACGATACAGGGTAGCCGGCATCCAATGGCAATCCACTTGACATTGATACCTGGAGGTGGTCTTTAGAAGGGCCAACCAGGCTCTCCTCCAGTGGCAGACAAACATCTGGGCTGTAGCCAACGTTTTCTTCATGCTCGGGGAAGAGCTGGGGCTGATACCCTAGGGAACACTAAAATGGCGATAGGGAAGTGTGTTGCGGGCGTATTCCACCCACACAAGCTGCTGGCTCCAGGTGGTGGATTTTACGGAGACCAAGCAGCGCAGAGTAGTCTCGAGGTCCTGGATGCTCACAACAACTGGCCATTGGACTGGGGGTGGAACCCAGAGGACAGGCCGGCCGGTGCCAAATGAGGGTGCAGTATGCCTTCCAAAACTGGGATGAGAACTGAGTAAGACGTGCTCCGGATCTGGAAGACGTGCTGCACCAGGAGCTGGGGAGTCTCCTTCACCGAGTGTAGTTTGGGGAGAGGAATGAAGTGGGTGACTTTGGAAAACCGGTCGACCACAGTCAGGATGGCAGTGTTTCCCTCAAAAGGGACCCATGATGAAATCCAGGGAGATGTCGGAAAAGGGACAGTGAGGGACAGGCAGTGGTTGAAGAAGACCAGCCGGAGCTAGCAACGAGTCATGTTCTGAGCACAGACCATGCAGGCGGCGACACGCAGCGATATCAGGAACCATAGTAGGCCACCAAAAGCATTGTCGCATGAAGGCCAGGGCAGGCTAGCCTGGACAAATGGGCCCACTACAGGACTGAGGACAGCGTCAGGCACAAACATCCTGTTATCTGGGGCCCCCCCAGGGTTCAGCTGGGACTGCTGCGCCTCCCAGACCTGTTTCCCTATACCCCAGCTGAGTGCCATCACCAGGCAAGCAGTGGGAGGATGGTCTCGGGCTACGGGGTAGTAACCGTGGGGCTATAGCGGCGAGACAGGGAATCCGGCTTGACGTTCTTGGACACCCGGCCAGGTTCCGTCCATTCCAGCCAGTGCCTCCATTCCTCCAATGGCATCTTCACCGCTAGAAGCTCTCAATTCTACACTTCTACAACCAAAGTTGCGCCCCTGCTCTAAATAGACAAGGAATACATCAAATAACATGTAAGACACTCATACACTTATCCATACACACCCTTATGCACTCACACATACACTGCTGACAAATGCATACATTCCATATATAACCTCGTTGTATCTCACCTATTTAATGTTGTTACATGTATACAATGATCTCACTGTACGTCTTCTTTTTGATGTTATGTTTACTTATCAAAATGCTTTTTAGATCATCACAATATTATTAATAATAGATCATTTAATTTATTATATTTCTATTCATAAAGAAATATACAGTACCAGTCAAAAGTTTGGACACACCTTCTCATTCAAGCGTTTTTCTTTATGTTTACTATTTTCTACATTGTAGAATAATAGTGAAGACATCAAATTCTATGAAATAGCACATATGGAATCATGTAGTAACCAAAAAAGGGTTAAACAAATCAAAACATATTTTATATTTCAAATTCTTCAAAGTAGCCACCCTTTGCCTTGATGACAGCTTAGCACACTCTTGGCATTCTCTCAACCAGTTTCATGAGTTGGTCACCTGGAATGCATTTCAATTAACAGGTGTGGCATGTTAAAAGTTAATTTGTGGAATTTATTTCCTTCTTAATGTGTTTGAGCCAATCAGTTGTGTTGTGACAAGGTAGGGATGGCATACAGAAAATTGCCCTGTTTAGTAAAATATAAAGTCCATATTATGACAAGAACAGCTCAAATAAGCATAGAGAAACAGCAATTCCATTATTACTTTAAAATACATAAATGTCAGTCAATGTGGAAAGTGCAGTAGCATAAACCATCAAGCGTTGTGATGAAACTGGCTCTCATGAGGACCGCCACATGAAAGGAAGACCCAGAGTTACCTCTGCTGCAGAGGATAAGTTCATTAGAGATAACTGCACCTCAGATTACAGGCCAAATAAATGCTTCACAGAGTTCAAATAGCAGACACATCTCAACATCAACTGTTCAGAGGAGACTGTGTGAATCTGGCCTTCATGGTTGAATTGCTGCAAAGAAACCACTACTAAAGGACAACAATGACGAGAAGAGACTTTCTTGGGCCAAGAAACACGAGCAATGGGCATTAGACCGGTGGAAATCTGTCCTTTGGTCTGATGAGGTACATTTTTATATTTTTGGTTCCAACCGCTGTGTCTTTGTGAGATGCAAAATGGGTGAACGGATGATCTCTGCATGTGTGGTTCCCACCGTGAAGCATGGAGCAGGAGGTGTGATGGAGAGGGGTTGCTTTGCTGGTGACACTGTCAATGATTAATTTAGATTTCAAGGCGCTCTTAACCAGCATGGCTACCACAGCATTCTGCAGCGATACACCATCCATCCCATCTGGTTTGCTTGGTGGGAATATCATTTGATTTTTAACAGGATAATAACCCAACACACCTCCAGGCTGTAAGAGCCATTTGACCAAGAAGGAGAGAGATGGAGTGCTCCATCAGATGCCCTAGCCTCCACAATAAAAATACATTTAAAAAAGTAACCTTTATTTAACTAGGCAGTCACCCGACCTAAACCCAATTGAGATGGTTTGGGATAAGTTGGACTGCAGAGTGAATGAAAAGCAGCCAACAAGTGCTCAGCATATGTGGGAACTCCTACAAGACAGTAGGAAAAGCATTCCTCATGAAGCTGGTTGAGAGAATGCCAAGAGTATGTAAAGCTGTCATCAAGGCAAGTGTCACACCCTGATCTGTTTCACCTGTCCTTGTGCTTGTCTCCACCCCCCTCTAGGTGTCGCCCATCTCCTACTTATCTCCTGGGTATTTATACCTGTTTTTCTGTCTGTCTGTCCCACTTCGTCTTGTTTGTTCAAGTCTACCAGCGGTTTGTCTCAGCTGCTGCTTTTCCCCAGTCTCTCTTTTTCTCTCCCTCCTGGTTTTGACCCTTGCCTGTACTTACTCCGCGCCTGCCTGCCGTCCTGTACCTTGGCCCCACTACTCTGGATTATCGACCCCTGCCTGACTTGACCTGTCGTTTGCCTGCCCTTGTTGTTGCAATAAACATTGTTACTTCAACACAGTCTGCACTTGGGTCTTACCTGAAACCTGATACAAAGATTGGCTACTTTGAAGAATCTCAAATATAAAATATATTTTGATTTGTTTAACACTATTTTGGTTATTACATGATTCCATATCTGTTATTTCATAGTTTTGATGTCTTCAATATTGTTCACAATGTACAAAAATGGAAAAGGAAAAACCCTTGAATGAGTAGGTGTGTCCAAAATTTGGACTGGTACTATATATATATATATATATATATATATATATAGACTGGACTGGTACTATATATATATATATATATATATACAGTAAAAAATTAACAATACAATTGGTGATTAGAGAAAGGGGAATATATATATATATATTATATATTCCCCTTTCTCTAATCACCAATTGGTAAATTTTTTACTGTTATTGTTGATGTCATATAGCTTTAGCAACAGTGGCCTTGCCATTCATGCTAATAAATCTTATCTGAATTTGAGAGAAAGTATGGGGTTGTTCCTCTGTGTCTGGGCTGGGTAGCATTTCAGGGCAGGGCTAAGGATAGGGGTAGGGCCTGGGGAGGGACAGGGGATATACAAATGGCTACTGCCTGTCAGCCGGCCCCCTCATAGTCAGTAGTAGAGCACGCTGCTCCACACACACACCCTCGTACACACACAGAGCACAGAAGACGGAAGAAGCTGAGTCAGAAACGTCCACCCTTTCACACACACACACACACACTTGCATGTGTATATGGATATGTGGCATTCCTAGACACCATCTCTATCTCTATCTCTCTCTCTCTCTCCTTTACTTTACCTTTGGTTGTGCTCTCTCCCTCCCTCTTTCCCTCTTCCCTTCTCCTTCTCTAGTTTTCCTTCTGCTCTGCCTGTCGCTGGCAGTTGCCTGAGAGAGTGTGTGTTGAAGAAAACAGAAGAGAAGAGGTGCAGGACGGGTCAGGATGCTGTGGACTCTGCAGATGTATGCGTCTACAGGTTTCCCTCAGGGCTGACTGAAGACAAGACAAAAACACTCGAGGCACCAGGATCCTAACACACAGCTTGTCTGTTTTTTTCTCCTTTGGTTCTCAACCTGTCCATCAGTTGTTCATCTTTGTCCTCCTTTTTGGTGCTTTTCCACGGGTTATTTTGGAAGCCACCCAGAAGAGAAAATGAGGTCCAGGTTGCCTCAAGCCGCTTTGCAGCCCTTTTTTCTAGGACTGTTGCTGTCACTGGTGGACGCCAAAGGAACCTTCTATGGAACAGGCCATGGGAACCCGCTCTATGGAGGAGGCCATGGGAACCCGCTCTATGGAGGAGGCCATGGCAACAGATACAACCTGTACAAGTCTGGAGCCAACTCACACTACAGCCCGGGCAAACCCTTGGGCCGTCACAAGTAAGTGCACCTCCTGAAACTGTCTCTAGCCTCACCTGTACAACGAATACTTTGGTATTGACTTGGATTCATACAGCACCTCGCCAAGTGCTCAAAGTGATTTACATGGCAATAGGGATTTCCATTGATTTCCATCTTATCCAAAGTCATTTACAATACTACAGGGGATCAAATGTTTTTATTGTTAACGTTTAGACAAGTACACATGAACAAAGAAACAACCCCATCCCCCGACAGGACTTCCTAAACCATAGTTAGATTCCTGGGTCACAATAGCAGTCTTACAGAGATACGCTGATGTAAGAACCATTATGTGTCTTTCACTTGCTCCATGCGTATATGCTACAGATATTTCCATGTTTATAATATCCATGAGTTACAGAAGCCACTGCTGTCTGTTTAAAGAATGAGGAGCCTGCCAACACGAGGCTCTCGTTTTTCTGGCCCTTGAATGTTTTGGTACACCTACTGGAGAGCTCTTCTTTATCTACACCCATTCAGCATCGTTCAGACCCTCATAAGCCTTAGTGGTAAAAGTAGTAGGTTACAATAAGGAAGAACTCCAGGTAAAACTACCCAATCCTTGGCCTATATCCTAATCTGACAATCAATCAATCAAATTTTATTTATATAGCCCTTCGTACATCAGCTGATATCTCAAAGTGCTGTACAGAAACCCAGCCTAAAACCCCAAACAGCAAGCAATGCAGGTGTAGAAGCACAATGGTGCATGTCATGTTGTTTATCACATTACTGTCTCTGGTAAGCACACACTATCAAAAAATAGCTACGTTGATTTGACTCATGCACAAAGATATAAAGTGTCCAAATAAAAATATTGTATAAATATTTTGTAATTATTAGATGACACATGCCCAACATGCTTGTCTAAATTGATAAATCATGTGAAGGAAATGCTATAACCACCCCTAGACATGTACACATGTTCATGAAATATGGCCGTAATCACCCGCAGACACACCTGGCTAACTTGACGTGTCATGTAATCATCTGGCGAAGTGGAGTTTGTTTAGACATGTAGCTAAACGATGAGCCGGCATAATCCCAACTCATTCTACTACCAATACAAACTGTAAGGGATTTCCTCCTCTTCTTCCGAAGAAGAGAGGCGACAAGGATCAGAGGACCAATGTGCGGCGTGGTAAGTGTCCATGGTTCTTTTTAATAAGAAATAGTACACATGAACAACTAAATACAAAAACAATAAACGTGGAATGAACGAAACCCAAAACAGTACCGTGTGGTGAAAAACACAGACACGGAAACAAACACACAGTGAAACCCAGGCTACCTAAGTATGATTCTCAATCAGAGACAACTAATGACACCTGCCTCTGATTGAGAACCATACTAGGCCGAAACATAGAAATACCCAAATCATAGAAAAACAAACAGACTGCCCACCCCAACTCACGCCCTGACCATACTAAATAATGACAAAAGAAAGGAAATAAAAGGTCAGAACGTGACACAAACATTGTCATAGATTTAGTATTAATCTGCAGGTAGCTACAGAGCTAACCAGCTAGGTTCAACGTTAGCGAGCTAACATTAAGCTTTAACTGTAAAATATACACAGGGAGTCAGGAAGCAGGTGCAGAAGGTGAGTTTAATAATAGTAAGCATGAAGATCATACAAAACAAGACATGCTAAATTAAGGGTATACATATTGATGAGAAAAATAAAAAGTTGTAGTTTTTTTTTGCCCTCAATCTACACACAGTACCCCATAAAGGCAAAGCAAAAGCTGTTTTTTATACATTTTTGCCAATGTATTACAAATAAAAAACAGAAATATTACATTTACTTAAATATTCAGACCCTTTATTCAGTACTTTGTTGAAGCACCTTTGGCACCTTTGGCCACTCAAGGACATTCAGAGACCTTTCCTGAAGCCACTCCTCATTGTCTTGGCTGTGGGCTTAGGGTCGTTGGTTTTTTGGAAGGTAAACCTTCGTCGCAGTCTGAGGTCCTAAGTGCTCTGGAGCAGGATTTCAGAATATCTCTGTATTTTGCTCCTTTCATCTTTCCTTCAACTCTGACTGGTCTCCCAGTCCCTGCCGCTGAAAAACATCCCCAAAGCATGATACTGCCACCACCATGCTTCACCATAGGGATGGTGCCAGGTTTCCTCCAGATGTGATGAATGGCATTCAGGCCAAAGAGTTCAATATTGGAGTCTGATAGTCTTTAGCTATCTTTTGGCAAACTCCAAGTGAGCTGTCATGGGCCTTTTACTGAGGAGTGGATTCCGTCTGTCCTCTCTACCATAATGGACAGATTGGTGTACTGCTGCAGAGATGGTTGTCCTTCTGGAAGGTTCTCCCATCTCCACAGTGAAACTATGGTGCTCTGTCAGAGTGACAATCGTCTTCGCGGTCACCTCCATGCCCAAGGCCCTTCTCCTCTGATTGCTTAGTTTGGCCGGATGAACAGCTCTAGGAAGACACTCTGTGGTTCAAAACTTCTTCCACTTAAGAATGATGGAGGCCACTGTGTTCTTGGGGACCTTCAATGCTGCAGAAATGTTTTGGTGCTCTTCCTCAGATCTGTGCCTCGACAATAGCCTGTCTCAGAGCTCTACGGACAATTGCTTCAACCTCATGGCCTGGTTTTTGCTCTGACATGCATTGTCAACTGTGGGACCTTATATAGACAGGTGTGTGCCTTTCCAAATCATGTCCAATCAACTGAATTTACCACAGGTGGACTCCAATCAAGATGTAGAAACATCTCAAGCATAATCACTGGAAACAGGATGCAAATGAGTTCAATTTCGTGTCTCATAGCAAAGGGTCTGAATACCTATGTAAATAAGGTTATTTTTATTTAAATTTGCAAAAATGCTCTGTTTTACAGAGAATGCTGCGACAAACAAAAAACATTCATTCAGCGGCAGTCCTGTGGGTCGAAAACACCTCGTTGATGAGAGGTCAAAGGAGAATGGCAAGAATCGTGCAAACTAACAGGCTTTCTGACCACCAACAGGAATATAACAGCACATTACAACAGTGGTGTGCAGAACAGCATCTCGGAATGCATAACTCGTTGGTCCTTTTCACGGATGGGCTATTGGAGCAGACGACCACTCTGGGTTCCACTCCTATCAGCTAAATACAAGAAGTAGTGGCTGCAGTGGGTACGCAATCACCAACACTGAACAATTTAGGATTGGAAAAACATTGCCGGTTCCTGTTACGTCGTGCAGGGTCAGGATTTGGCGTAAGCAACATAAGTCCATGGCCCTATCCTGTCAGGTGTCAACAGTATAGGCTGGTGGTGGTGGTGTAATGGTGTGGGGTATGTTTTCCTGGCACACGTTAAGGTCCCTTCATATCAATTGAGCAATGTTTCCATGCCCAGAAGAATTTATGCTGTTCTGGAGGCAAAGGGAGGTTTGACCAGGTACTAGATGGGTGTAACTAATAAACTGACCACTGATTGTATTTTGGGTAGGTTAAAACCTTACTACTACCAGGCAGGATCTCCTCAACGTCAGCCTTGAGGCTTGTGACAAAATAACAACCCACCGGGCAAACTACGTAATTTCAAACGTGGATAATTGGGTCATATTTGGCTGAGACCGATCGTTGTAATCGATGAGATTACAACATGGGAGACCAAAGGGTAGCTGTAGATAGATTCGATTCTCCATTAGGCGTTGCTGCCCAGCCTATTGTATTTTTTTCTAATAGTGGATATAATGCTGAAGATCTGACCAAACATTAGATACGGCTAGGAGATCCTGTTGCAGCTAGACTTGGCAATCATCCACCCAGCTCCTTCGGGCCGTGAGACGGTGTCCGCCCTCATCTCGTGCCTCACCGGGAAAGCCCTAGAGTGGGCCAACACAGTGTGGAGAGAGGGAGATGCTGCATTGGACCAGTTTGAGGAGTTCATCCTCCGTTTCTGGGCAGTCTTCGACCACCTGTGCGTGTGTAGAGCGGTGGGTGAACGCCTCTTCCATCTGAGGCAGGGGACGAGGAGCGCCCAGGAGTTTGGCTGACCATGGCTGCCAGCGCGGGATGAAGCGACAGGGCCCCGATTGACAATTATCGCTGCAGTCTGCGCGAGGATGTCTGTCGGGAGTTGGCCTGCAGAGACACCACCCACACATTCGACCAGCTGGTGGACCTGTCCATCCAGCTGGATAACCTGCTGGCTACCTGCGGACGTCCAGATCGGGGTCTGTTGATTCCATCCCCCCACACCCCTCTCTCTGATACCCATGGAACTGGGAGGGGCGGTGCACAGAGAGACCGGAGGGGGTTCCAGCTCGTGCACCATCTGTGGCCGCAGAGGTCACACTACCGGTCGGTGCTGGGTTGGTTCCTCTGAGTATCGAGGCAGCAGGCAGGGCGCTCTGGCGTCACCTCAGGTGAGTCGGCACCATTCTCACCCAGAGCCCTCTGTTGCACATATGTTTTTGTATGTCACTTTTCCTGAGTTTTCCCCGCATTCCCAGCATAAGGCGCTCGTCGATTCAGGCGCGGATGGGAATTTTATAGATAGATCGTTCGCCCAAAGTTTAGGGATCCCCATTGTTCCCGTGGCTGTGCCTTTTCCAGTTGACGCCTTAGATAGTCGACCATTGGGGGCAGGGTTGATTAGGGAGGCATGGTGACGCAGGGAGGTCACAAGGAGAGAATTAGTCTCTTCCTTATTGATTCTCCTGCATTTCCTGTGGTGCTAGGCCTACCCTGGTCGGTTTGTCATAACCCCACTGTTTCTCGGCAACATAGGGCTCTCACGGGGTGGTAGCGAGAGTGCTCTGGGAGGTGTTTAGGGGTTTCCGTTGGTGCTACTACGGTGGAAAGTCCAGACCAGGTCTCCATCATGCGCATTCCCCCTGAATATGCAGATTTGGCTCTCGCCTTCTCCAAAAATAAGGTGACTCAATTACCACCCCATCAACGGGGCAATTGTGCGATAGAGCTCCTGGTAGACACTGCACTTCCCAGGAGTCACGTGTATCCCCTCTCACAGGCGTAGATGGCGGCTATGGAAACATATTTCTCCAAATCCCTGCGTCAGGGGTACATTCGGTCCTCAACTTCACCCGCCTCCTCGAGTTTCTTTTTTGTGAAGAAGAAAGAGGGAGGTCTGCACCTGTGTATTGACTATCGAGGTCTGAACCAGATCACTCTGAGGTATAGTGGTCCTTCTGTGGCTCAGTTGGTAGAGCATGGCGCTTGTAACGCCAGGGTAGTGGGTTCGATTCCCGGGACCACCCATACGTAGAATGTATGCACACATGACTGTAAGTCGCTTTGGATAAAAGCGTCAGCTAAATGGCATATATTATTATATTATTATATATATAGTTACCCGCTACCGCTCATAGCCACAGCGATTGAGTCAATGCACGTGGAACACTTCTTCACCAAACTAGATCTCACGAGCGCTTACAACCTGGTGCGTATCCGGGAGGGAGACGAGTGGAAGATGGCTTTCAGTACCACCTCAGGGAACTATGAGTACCTCGTCATGCCGTACTGGTTGATGAATGCACCATCAGTCTTCCAAACCTTTGTAGACAAGATTTTCAGGGACCTGCATGGGCAGGGTGTAGTGGTGTATATTGATGACATTCTGATATACTCAGGGAGTGGCTCCCATTACATCACTGCTGAAGGGGGGCCTGGTACGTTTGCAGTGGTCGGCTGAGGCAGACAGGGCTTTTGGTCACCTGAGAGGCTCTGTTTACCTCGGCTCCCATGCTGGCCCAACCGGATCTTAAGAGGCTGGGATAGGAGCTGTGCTCCATCAGCGCTCGGGTACGCCACCGAAGCTCCGCCCCTGTGCCTTCTTCTCGAAGAAACTCAGCCCGGCGGAGCGAAACTATGACATGGGGGACCGGGAGATGTTGACTGTCGTCAAGGCCTTGAAGGCGTGGAGACATTGGCTTGAGGGAGCTAAAGACCTTTTTCTCATCTGGACTGACCACCGCAATCTGCAGTGCATCCAGGCAGCGAAGAGATTGAAACTTTGCCAGGCAAGGTGGGCCATGTTTTTCACCCATTTTGTGTTCACCCTTTCCTACAGACCAGGCTCCCAGATTGTTAAGGCAGACGCATTGTCCTGGCTGTATGACACAGAGGAGCGGCCCATGGATCCCACTCCCATACTCCCCGCCTCCTGCCTGGTGGCACCGGTAGTGTGGGAGCTAGACGTGGACATTGAGCAGGCGTTACGTGCAGAGCCCGCGCCCGTCCAGTGTCCCGCTGGGCGTCTGTACGTACCGTCTGCTGTTTGTGACCGGTTGATCTATTGGGCCCACACGTCACCCTCCTCTTGTCATCCTCGGATTGGTCGGACAGTGCGCTGTTTGAGCAGGAGGTACTGGTGGCCTAACTTGGCTAAGGACGTGAGGGTTTCCTCCTGCTCGGTGTGCGCCCAGTGTAAGGCTCCTAGGCACCTGCCCAGTGTGAAGCTACACCCATTACCCGTTCCACAACAGCCTTGGTCGCACCTGTCGGTGGATTCTCCCCCCTCACAGTGTAACACTGTGATCTTGGTCGTTGTGGATAGGTTCTCGAAGTCCTGTCGTCTCCTCCCTATGCCCGGTCACCCTACGGCCTTACAGATTGCAGAGGCCTTGTTTACGCACGTTATCCGTCACTTCTGGGTGCCTGAGGATATAGTGTCTGATCGAGGTCCCCAGTTCACGTCTAGGGTCTGGAAGGCGTTCATGGAACGTCTGGGGGTCTCTATCAGCCTTACTTCGTGGTTTCACCCCAACAGTAATTGGCAGGTGGAGAGAGTAAACCAGGATGTGTGGCAGGTTTCTGTGGTCTTATTGCCAGGACTGGCCGGGGGAGTGGGCGGCGTTCGTGCCCTGGGCCGAGATGGCACAGAACTTGCCTGGGGAGGATGTACTGTCACGACTTCTACCGAAGTTGGTTCCTCTCCTTGTTCGGGCAGCGTTTAGCGTCGCCGGTCTTCTAGCCATCATCGATCCACTTTTAATTTTCCATTTGTTTTGTCTTGTCTTCCCACACACCTGGTTTCAACTCCATCGATAAATGTTGTGTATTAACCCACTGTTCCACCCATGTCCTTTTCCAGAATTGTTTATTTTAAGTGCTTTTGCACATTATTCTGGTCGGCGACGGCAGGGTTTTGTACCCATTGTATTGATTATTCTGTTTATGGGGATTATTATTATTAAACTACAAAGTTGTAAAACAGTTTTTGCTCTCCTGCGCCTGACTTCTCTGCCGCCAGTATGCACCCCTTACAGACATCAATAAAGGATCATAGCTTTCACCTGAATTCACCTTGTCAGTCTATGTCATGGAAAGAGTAGGTGTCCTTAAAATGTTGTATATTCAGTGTATTTTATAGGTTTGTATATGTTGAAATTTGGTTACTATGATGACATAATCCTGTGGTTGAAATGTCACCCTCAAAACAGCATATTATTTTGATGACTTTTTTTAACTCCAATGTATTTTCCACATAGATTCCACATCACAATACGTTGAACATTACGTTGAAACGACGCTGATTCAACTATTTTGTGCCCAGTGGGAAGTGTGTGTGTGTGACTTAAGTTTGTCAATGACTGTGGTAAATATGACTGAATTCCAGCCTCAGAGTAATTCAACTGTACAGTAGATCGACTGTAAGGGGCCAGAATGTGGCTACATTCTTTGTGCTGTATTGCTAGTAAAGCTTTTCATATTTTCTTGTCACCACCAAATAATTACTCAAGTGATAACATACAGTAGCTGGATCTGGGGGTTTTCTCCCTTTTCCTCATTTGATCATAAAAATAATTGTCATTGCAATTCAATTATTACATACAAGAAGAACATAGGAATTGTTAGGAGTGATGCTGAAAGATGGGACTGTGAAAAACATTGCTGTGATGACTGTGAAGAACATTGCGATGTTCTGCATTGTAGAGAAAGAGAGTTCCACATGGCAGGTTGTTGTTTGGCCCTGGGGGTTTTCCGATCTGTCCTTTTCTGTTGCTTGGCTTCCCCTGAGAGCTGTACCACTCTGGACAGCAGCCCACCTACCTGCTGCTTTCCTCTACCAGCCCCAGCAGACAGACCCTGACCTGGCCCTACTTAGTCTTTACCCTCCCCCTCCCTC
This sequence comes from Oncorhynchus keta, assembly GCF_023373465.1. Taxonomy (NCBI): domain Eukaryota; kingdom Metazoa; phylum Chordata; class Actinopteri; order Salmoniformes; family Salmonidae; genus Oncorhynchus; species Oncorhynchus keta. The sequence goes on along the minus strand of NW_026285052.1, from coordinate 90,928 downwards.
CTCACCCCTCATTACCCTAATTCACCAGGGAGACAACCCCTTTCCTCTACCAGCCCCAGCAGACAGACCCTGACCTGGCCCTACTTAGTCTTTACCCTCCCCCTCCCTCCTCACCCCTCATTACCCTAATTCACCAGGGAGACAACCCCTTTCCTCTACCAGCCCCAGCAGACAGACCCTGACCCAGCCCCACTTGGTCTTTACCCTCCCCCTCCCTCCCCACCCCTCATTACCCTAATTCGCCAGGGAGGCAAACCCTTTCCTCTACCAGCCCCAGCAGACAGACCCTGATCCAGCCCAATTTAGTCTTTACCCTCCCCCTCCCTCCCCACCCCTCATTACCCTAATTCACCAGGGAGACTAACCCTGACCCAGCCCAACTTAGCCTTTACCCCCTGTTTTACCCACCTCATCCTTACTTCTCCTCATTTTAATTACCTCGGAGAGAGGGTCTGACTTAACAGTTTTCATCCCGACCCTCACCAACACTATATACTCACCATACCATTGCTCACTATATCTCACACACCCTCTCTCCCTTTCCTCAGTCACTCTCTCACCCTCAACCTCTCCTTCACCCCATCGCTCGATCTCACCTTCAACCTCCCCCTTCCTCCCTATCCCTCAACCTACCCTTCCATCTCACCCTTAAGCTCGCCCTCACCCTCAACCTCGCCCTTCCTCCATATCCCTCCGTCTCACCCTCAACCTCCCCCTTCCTCCCTATCTATCCATCTCACCCACAACATTCTTATTGGCAGACTAGACAGCCTTGGTTTCTCAAATGTTTGCCTCGCCTGGTTTACCAACTACTTCTCTGATAGAGTTCAGTGTATCAAATCGGAGGGCCTGTTGTTCGGACCTCTGACAGTCTCTATGGGTGTGCCACAGGGTTCAATTCTCGGGCCGACTCTCTTTTCTGTATACATCAATGATGTTGCTCTTGCTGCTGGTGATTCTCTGAACCACCTCTATGCAGACGACACCATTCTGTATACTTCTGGCAGCTCCTTGGGCACTGTGTTAACTAACCTCCAGACGAGCTTCAATGCCATACAACTCTCCTTCCATGGCCTCCAACTGCTCTTAAACGCAAGTAAAACTAAATGCATGCTTTTCAATTGATCACTGCCCGCACCTGCTCGCCCGTCCAGCATCACTACTCTGGACGGCTCTCACATAGAATACGTGGACAACTACAAATAACTGGGTGTCTGGTTAGACTGTAAACTCTCCTTCCAGACTCACATTAAGAATCTCCAATCCGAAATTAAATCTAGAATCGGCTTCCTATATTGCAACAAAGCATCCTTCACTCATGCTGTCAAACATACCCTCGTAAAACTGACCATCCTAGCGATCCTCGACTTCGGTGATGTCATCGATAAAATAGCCTCCAACACTCACAGTGCCATCCGTTTTATCACCAAAGCCCCATACACTACCCACCGTTGCGACCTGTATGCTCTCGCTCTCGCCAAACCCACTGGCTACAGGTTATCTACAAGTCTCTGCTTGGTAAAGCCCCGTCTTATCTCAGCTTACTGGTCACCATAGCAGCACCCACTCATAGCACGCGCTCCTGCAGGTATATCTCACTGGTCACCCCCAAAGCCCATTCCTCCTTTGGTCGTCTTTCCTTCCAGTTCTCTGCTGCCCATGACTGAAACGAATTGCAAAAATCTCTGAAGCTGGAGACTCACATCTCCCTCACTAGCTTTAAGCACCAGCTGTCAGAGCAGCTTACAGATCGCTGCACCTGTACATAGCCCACCTATCTACCTTCCTACCTCATCCCCATACTGGTATTTATTTATTTATTTTGCTCCTTTGCTGTTACAGGAATTAAATTCCTATGTTTTTTTTTGTTTGTTTTTTTTGTTTGTTTTGAATTTTACCGCTTTTTCTCCTCAATCTCGTGGTATCCAGTTGTTGTAGTATCTATCTTGTCTCATCGCTACAACTCCCGTACGGGCTCAGGAGAGACGAAGGTTGAAAGTCATGCGTCCTCCGATTCACAACCCAACCAGCGCGCATCCAACCCGGAAGCCAGCCGCACCAATGTGTCGGAGGAAACCCCATGCACCTGGCAACCTTGGTTAGCGTGCACTGCGCCCGGCCCGCCCCAGGAGTCGCTGGTGCGCGATGAGACAAGGACATCCCTACCCGGACGACGCTCGGCCAATTGTGCGTCGCCCCACGGATCTCCCGGTCGCGGCCGGTTACGACAGAGCCTGGGCGCGAACCCAGAGTCTCTCATGGCACTAAATTCCTATGTGTTTTAACACCCAATTAAAATTAAGCACTCTGTTAATTTCTAAGAATTTGTAAGACTCTTATTTGCATGAAATGGACAGAGACCAGTCTCAAAATCTATCAGCAGTGTTTATTCTCGAGAGTACTGAACATGATACAGTTTACCACAGGTTATAAACTAAAGATGACGTCATTCGTTTTCGTACTACCCCGTCTCATCTCCGCTCCATGACAATGGCTGTATGGTTCTCAAGACTTACATAATTTATGACCAGAGCCAAGGTCTGCCTGTGTAGATAAGCATTCTAGCCAGTCTAGCGATAAGTTCATTCATTTCTACCAAGGAACAGACAGTCATTGTTCTAATTCTTGATTATAATTACACACATTATATTCAGTACTAGGGTTAAAAGAAAATTCATACATCTATAGTAACATAATAGTATTCTGATTATTCCGTCCTGATTGAAATGTATACATAATTAGTCATTTATTGATAAAAATTCCCTTAACATTTGCACCCCAGTATCTCTACCTGCACATTCATCTTCTGCCGATCTACCATTCCAGTGTTTAATTGCTATATTGTAATTACTTCGCCACCATGGCCTATTTATTTCCTAAACTTACCTCATTTGCACTCACTGTATATAGACTTTTTGTTTTCTTTTGTTCTACTGTATTATTGACTGTATGTTTTGTTTATTCCATGTGTAACTCTGTGTTGTTGTATGTGTCGAATTGCTACACTTTATCTTAGCCAGGTCGCAGTTGCAAATGAGAACTTGTTTTCAACTAGGCTACCTGGTTAAATAAAGGTGAAATAAATAAAAATAAAAAACCTCCCCTTTCCTCTCTATCCCTCCATCTCACCCTCAACATCCCCGTTCCTCTCTATCCCTCTATCTCACACTCAACCTCACCCTTTCTCCATATCCCTCCATCTCACCCTCAACCTCACCCTTTCTCCATATCCCTCCATCTCACCCTCAACCTCCCCCTCCATATCACCCTCAACATCCCCTTTCCTCCCTATCTCTCCATCTCACCCTCAACCTCCCCCTTCCTCTCCATCCCTCCATCTCACCCTCAACCTCCCCCTTCCTCTCTATCCCTCCATCTCACCCTCAACCTCCCCCTTCCTCTCTATCCCTCTTTCTCACACTCAACCCCCCCCTTCTTCTCTATCCCTCCATCTCACCCTCAACCTCACCCTTTCTCCATATCCCTCCATCTCACCCTCAACCTCCCCCTCCATCTCACCCTCAACATCCCTTTCCTCCCTATCTCTCCATCTCACCCCCTTCCTCTCCATCCCTCCATCTCACCCTCAACCTCCCCCTTCCTCTCCATCCCTCAATCTCACCCTCAACCTCCCCCTTCCTCTCCATCCTTCCATCTCAACCTCAACCTCCCCCTTCCTCTCTATCCCTCCATCTCACCTTCAACCTCCCCCTTCCTCCCATATCCCTCATCTCACCCTCAACCTCCCCCTTCATCTCACCCTTAAGCTCCCCACCCCCTCCATCTCACCCTCAACCTCCCCTTCCTCTCCATCCCTCAACCTCCCCCTTCCTCTCTATCCCTCCATCTCACCTTCAACCTCCCCCTTCCTCCCATATCCCACATCTCACCCTTAACCTCCCCCTTCATCTCACCCTTAAGCTCCCCCACCCCCTCCATCTCAACCTCCCCCTTCCTCTGTATCACCCTCAACATCCCCCTTCATCTCACCTTTAAGTGTTGATGCATTGGATTGGTTCCAGAACTACCTTTCTGACAGAACACAGTGTGTAGCACAGGAGGGAATGAAATTTGAGTTAAGGCTTACAAAAGGAGTTCCCCAGGACTCGTTTTTAGGTCTGATCCTTCTTAAACTGTATATAAATAATATAGGGAAGACTGTTGACTCTGCAAATCTCCATTTGTATGCTGATGACACATTCATTCTAGCGCGTCTAATATTGAGCCTTTTCAGGACTTACAGTTGGCCTTTAATGTCATTAAAAGGCAGCTTTTCCAATTGAAACTTGTGCTTCATGAAAAAGGAAAACAAAGTTTATGGTTCTCTTCCCTGAAAGTTAACAGATGAGTCAATTGCAGATTTGAACTATAAAAGGCCAACAAATTGATAGGGTCACCTCCTATAAGTATCTTGGGATTTGGTTAGATGAGAATTTGAATTTTACACAGCACATTGATAACCAAGAAACTGAAGTTGAAATAGGGTTTCTATTTCAGGAACAAATCTTGCTTTTCAATGTTAGTCAGAAAGGATCTTGTTCAAAGCATTCATTTTTAACCAGTGCTGAATTATGGTGGTGATATTGTCATGTATCATGGTGCTTTAAGATGTATTACAAACGCTAGATCACTGACCCATCACTGTGATCTGTATGCTATGGTGCAATGGGCCTCTCTTTCCACGAGGAGGCTAAAGCACTGGTACAATTTTGTGTACACAGCAAATAAATCATTCAAATAAAATTTGATTGGTCACATTCACATGGTTAGCAGATGTTAATGTGAGTGCAGCGAAATGCTTGTGCTTCTAGTTTCATGCAGTAATATCTAACAAGGAATATAACAATTTCACGACAACTACCTTATACACACACAAGTGTAAAGGAATGAATAAGAAAATGTACATATAAATATATGGATGAGCGATGGCCGAACGGCATAGGCAAACATTATATTATAAACATTATATAAAGTGGCATTTCTAAAAGTGACTAGTGATGCATTTATTACATCAAATTTTTAATTATTAAAGTGGCTATAGATTTGAGTCAGTCTGTTGGCAGCAGCATCTCAATGTTAGTGATGGCTGTTTAACAGCCTGATGGCCTTAAGATAGAAGCTGTTTTTCATTCTCTCGGTCCCTGCTTTGATGCACCTGTACTGACCACGCCTTCTGGATGATAGTGGGGTGAACAGGCAGTGGCTCGGGTGGTTGGTGTCCTTGATGATCTTTATGGCCTTCCTGTGACATCGGGTGGTGTAGGTGTCCTGGAGGGCAGGTAGTTTGCCCCCGGTGATGCATTGTGCAGACCTCACTACCCTCTGGAGAGCCCTGCAGTTGAGGGCGGAGCAGTTGCTGTACCAGGCGGTGATACAGCCCGACGGGATGCTCTCGATTGTGCATCTGTAAAAGTTTGTGGGTGTTTTTGGTGACAAGCAACATTTCTTCAGCCTGCTAAGGTTGAAGAGGCGCTGCTGCGCCTTCTTCACCACGCTGTTTGTGTGGGTGGACCATTTCAGTTTGTCTGTGATGTGTACGTTCGAGGAACTTAAAACTTTCCACCATCTCCATTACTGTCCCGTCGATGTGGATAAGGGGTGCTCCCTCTGCTGTTTCCTGAAGTCCACGATCATCTCCTTTGTTTTGCTGACGTTGAATGTGAGGTTATTTTCCTGACACCACACTCCATGGGCCCTCACCTCCTCCCTGTAGTCCGTCTCATCGTTGTTGGTAATCAAGCCTACCACTGTAGTGTCATCTGCAAACATGATGATTGAGTTTGAGGCGTGCATGGCTACGCAGTCGTGGGTGAATAAGGAGTACAGGAGGGGGCTGAGCAGGCACCCTTATGGGGCCCCAGTGTGGAGGATCAGCGGGGTGGAAATGTTATTTCCTACCCTCACCACCTGGAGGCGGCAAGTCAGGATGTCCAGGACCCATTTGCAGAGGGGGGGTCCCTTTGTATCTCTGTTCTTTACTGACCAGATCTGTCACTCAATATAGTCTTCGTTCACAGTCGCTGCTTTCCTTGTCTGTTCCTAAGGGATATGTCACAGGCAGACCACAACAGCAGATATATGACTTGAGTTAGCTTTCTCCAGGGCAGTGGAAATATAGGTGGGGTTCTCCTATCCTTGTGGGGACTTAAAATCCCCAAATGTCCCCAGAAAGATAGTAAAATAAGGAAAACCATAACCCCTAAGCTTAGGGAACATGGGAAAGGTCCCCATGAGGACCAAGGCTATAAGCTAAGGGGTTACAATTAGTGTTAGGTTACAATTAGGGTGAGGGTAAAGGGTTAGTGGTTAGGTTTAGGAGTTAGGGATAGTGTTAGGGTTAGGGTTATGGTTAGGTATGGTTTTGAATGGAAATCAATTTTAGGTCCACGCAAGAATAGAACAAAACATGTGTGTATGTGTGTCATTATCTGGAATTTATAACACATACAAACACAACCAAGAACATAACACACATGTATAAATCTAGGTAACAAAATATATAGCCTAGAAATCACTACATAGAATTAACAGATCACAGCATTCTCTGTCAAGTCTTCAGCTGTGGGTCTGTTGGTGTTTTTTTATTTTTCGCATTTTTCAGTATTGTTGCAATGGAACATGTGATTCAACAGCTGACTGGGAGGGAATGTGCCCGCTCCTCATTGTTAGTGACAAGGAAGACAATGATCACAATGGCTCCAACTAAACTTGCATGGGATTTACACAAACCACAGAGGGCTACAGGAGGAGTATTGGTGAAAGGTTGTGTTTTTCACTCCAATCCTGCTCATTTGGATGTTGTCGGAGTCAAACAGACAGGCCTGGGTGAGATCTTCAAAGATCTCACAAAATCATTTTAGACCCAAGCCAAGTACCCAGACTTTGAACTACTCCCCTCTGGGCGCAGATATAGGGCACCCCTCAGCAGGAATAACAGAACTAGACAATAATTTGTGCCAGGTGTGATATCCCTCCTAAATAGCTCAGTCTATTGTTCCTATCGACTCAGTAATGCCAGCAGGCTAGTCTCTTTTTATTGGTATGTGCAGTTGATGTCGGAAGTTTGCATACACCTCAGTCAAATACATTTGAACTCAGTTTTTCACAATTCCTGACATTTAATCCCAGTAAAAATTCCCTGTTTTAGGCCAATTCCCTGTTTTAGGGCAGTCATTTTAAGAATGTGAAATGTCAGAATAATAGTAGAGAGAATGATTTATTTCAGATTTTATTTCTAATATCTCATTCCCAGTGGGTCAGAAGTTTACATACACTCAATTGGTATTTGGTAGCATTGCCTTTAAATTGTTTAACATGGGTCAAACGTTTCGTGTAGCGTTACACAAGCTTCCCACAACAAGTTGGGTAAATTTTGGCCCATTCCTCCTGACAGAGCTGGTGTAACTGAGTCAGGTTTGTAGGCCTCCTTGCTCGCCTACGCTTTTTCAGTTCTGCCCACAAATTTTCTATAGGATTGAGGTCAGGGTTTTGATGGCCACTCCAATATCTTGACTTTGTTGTCCTTAAGCCTTTTTGCCACAACTTTGGAAGTATACTTGGGGTCATTGTCCATTTGGAAAACCCATTTGCGACCAAGCTTCAACTTCTAGAATGATGCCTTCAACATATTCACATAATTTTCAGATTTGCACTTTTCCCACCAAAGTACTTTCATCTCTAGGAGACAGAACGCGTCTCCTTCCTGAGCGGTATGACGGCTGAGTGATCCCATGTTGTTTATACTTGCGTACTATTCAAACCAAATCAAAATCAAATCAAATGTATTTATATAGCCATTACATTTACATTTACATTTAAGTCATTTAGCAGACGCTCTTATCCAGAGCGACTTACAAATTGGAGCATACACCTTATGACATCCAGTGGAACAGCCACTTGCATCTCATCTAAATCTTTTTTTTTTTTGGGGGTGAGAAGGGGGGTGAGAAGGATTACTTACCCTATCCTAGGTATTCCTTGAAGAGGTGGGGTTTCAGGTGTCTCCGGAAGGTGGTGATTGACTCCGCTGTCCTGGCGTCGTGAGGGAGTTTGTTCCACCATTGGGGGGCCAGAGCAGCGAACAGTTTTGACTGGGCTGAGCGGGAACTGTACTTCCTCAGTGGTAGGGAGGCGAGCAGGCCAGAGGTGGATGAACGCAGTGCCCTTGTTTGGGTGTAAGGCCTGATCAGAGCCTGGAGGTACTGAGGTGCCGTTCCCCTCACAGCTCCGTAGGCAAGCACCATGGTCTTGTAGCGGATGCGAGCTTCAACTGGAAGCCAGTGGAGAGAGCGGAGGAGCGGGGTGACGTGAGAGAACTTGGGAAGGTTGAACACCAGACGGGCTGCGGCGTTCTGGATGAGTTGTAGGGGTTTAATGGCACAGGCAGGGAGCCCAGCCAACAGCGAGTTGCAGTAATCAAGACGGGAGATGACAAGTGCCTGGATTAGGACCTGCGCCGCTTCCTGTGTGAGGCAGGGTCGTACTCTGCGGATGTTGTAGAGCATGAACCTACAGGAACGGGACACCGCCTTGATGTTAGTTGAGAACGTCAGGGTGTTGTCCAGGATCACGCCAAGGTTCTTAGCGCTCTGGGAGGAGGACACAATGGAGTTGTCAACCGTGATGGCGAGATCATGGAACGGGCAGTCCTTCCCCGGGAGGAAGAGGAGCTCCGTCTTGCTGAGGTTCAGCTTGAGGTGGTGATCCGTCATCCACACTGATATGTCTGCCAGACATGCAGAGATGCGATTCGCCACCTGGTCATCAGAAGGGGGAAAGGAGAAGATTAATTGTGTGTCGTCTGCATAGCAATGATAGGAGAGACCATGTGAGGTTATGACAGAGCCAAGTGACTTGGTGTATAGCGAGAATAAGAGAGGGCCTAGAACAGAGCCCTGGGGGACACCAGTGGTGAGAGCGCGTGGTGAGGAGACAGATTCTCGCCACGCCACCTGGTAGGAGCGACCTGTCAGGTAGGACGCAATCCAAGCGTGGGCCGCGCCGGAGATGCCCAACTCGGAGAGGGTGGAGAGGAGGATCTGATGGTTCACAGTATCGAAGGCAGCCGATAGGTCTAGAAGGATGAGAGCAGAGGAGAGAGAGTTAGCTTTAGCAGTGCGGAGCGCCTCCGTGATACAGAGAAGAGCAGTCTCAGTTGAATGACTAGTCTTGAAACCTGACTGATTTGGATCAAGAAGGTCATTCTGAGAGAGATAGCGGTAGAGCTGGCCAAGGACGGCACGCTCAAGAGTTTTGGAGAGAAAAGAGAGAAGGGATACTGGTCTGTAGTTGTTGACATCGGAGGGATCGAGTGTAGGTTTTTTCAGAAGGGGTGCAACTCTCGCTCTCTTGAAGACGGGAGGGACGTAGCCAGCGGTCAGGGATGAGTTGATGAGCGAGGTGAGGTAAGGGAGAAGGTCTCCGGAAATGGTCTGGAGAAGAGAGGAGGGGATAGGGTCAAGCGGGCAGGTTGTTGGGCGGCCGGCCGTCACAAGACGCGAGATTTCATCTGGAGAGAGAGGGGAGAAAGAGGTCAGAGCATAGGGTAGGGCAGTGTGAGCAGAACCAGCGGTGTCGTTTGACTTAGCAAACGAGGATCAGATGTCGTCGACCTTCTTTTCAAAATGGTTGACGAAGTCATCTGCAGAGAGGGAGGAGGGGGGAGGATTCAGGAGGGAGGAGAAGGTGGCAAAGAGCTTCCTAGGGTTAGAGGCAGATGCTTGGAATTTAGAATGGTAGAAAGTGGCTTTAGCAGCAGAGACAGAGGAGGAAAATGTAGAGAGGAGGGAGTGAAAGGATGCCAGGTCCGCAGGGAGGCGAGTTTTCCTCCATTTCCGCTCGGCTGCCCGGAGCCCTGTTCTGTGAGCTCGCAAGGAGTCGTCGAGCCACGGAGCGGGAGGGGAGGACCGAGCCGGCCTGGAGGATAGGGGACATAGGGAGTCAAAGGATGCAGTAAGGGAGGAGAGGAGGGTTGAGGAGGCAGAATCAGGAGATAGGTTGGAGAAAGTTTGAGCAGAGGGAAGAGATGATAGGATGGAAGAGGAGAGAGTAGCGGGGGAGAGAGAGCGAAGGTTGGGACGGCGCGATACCATCCGAGTAGGGGCAGTGTGGGAAGTGTTGGATGAGAGCGAGAGGGAAAAGGATACAAGGTAGTGGTCGGAGACTTGGAGGGGAGTTGCAATGAGGTTAGTGGAAGAACAGCATCTAGTAAAGATGAGGTCAAGCGTATTGCCTGCCTTGTGAGTAGGGGGAAGGTGAGAGGGTGAGGTCAAAAGAGGAGAGGAGTGGAAAGAAGGAGGCAGAGAGGAATGAGTCAAAGGTAGACGTGGGGAGGTTAAAGTCGCCCAGAACTGTGAGAGGTGAGCCGTCCTCAGGAAAGGAGCTTATCAAGGCATCAAGCTCATTGATGAACTCTCCGAGGGAACCTGGAGGGCGATAAATGATAAGGATGTTAAGCTTGAAAGGGCTGGTAACTGTGACAGCATGGAATTCAAAGGAGGCGATAGACAGATGGGTAAGGGGAGAAAGAGAGAAAGACCACTTGGGAGAGATGAGGATCCCGGTGCCACCACCCCGCTGACCAGAAGCTCTCGGGGTGTGCGAGAACACGTGGGCGGACGAGGAGAGAGCAGTAGGAGTAGCAGTGTTATCTGTGGTGATCCATGTTTCCGTCAGTGCCAAGAAGTCAAGGGACTGGAGGGAGGCATAGGCTGAGATGAACTCTGCCTTGTTGGCCGCAGATCGGCAGTTCCAGAGGCTACCGGAGACCTGGAACTCCACGTGGGTCGTACGCGCTGGGACCACCAGATTAGGGTGGTCGCGGCCATGCGGTGTGGAGCGTTTGTATGGTCTGTGCAGAGAGGAGAGAACAGGGATAGACAGACACATAGTTGACAGGCTACAGAAAAGGCTACGCTAATGCAAGGAGATTGGAATGACAAGTGGACTACACGTCTCGAATGTTCAGAAAGTTAAGCTTACGTAGCAAGAATCTTATTGACTAAAATGATTAAAATGATACAGTACTGCTAAAGTAGGCTAGCTGGCAGTGGCTGCGTTGTTGACACTACACTAATCAAGTCGTTCCGTTGAGTGTAATAGTTTCTACAGTGCTGCTAATCGGGGCTAGCTGGCTAGCTAGCAGTGTTGTTTACGTTACGTTGCGTTAAAAGAACGACAATAGCTGGCTAGCTAACCTAGGAAATCGCTCTAGACTACACAATTATCTTTGAAACAAAGACGGCTATGTAGCTAGCTACGATCAAACAAATCAAACCGTTGTACTGTAATGAAATGAAATGAAAATGTGATACTAACTGTGGAGCGAAGCGGAATGCGACCGGGTTGTTGTTGGCTAGCTGTTAGCTGTTGGCTAGCTAGCAGAGTCTCCTACGTTAAGGACGACAAATAGCTGGCTAGCGAACCTCAGTGAATTAAGATAATCACTCCAAGGCTACACACACTAAACTACACAATTATCTTGGAAACAAAGACAGCTATGTAGCTAGCTAACACTAGACTAATCAAGTCGTACAGTTGAGTGAATAGCACTACAGTGATGCTAATCTGTGTGCGTTAGCTAGCGCTTGCTAGCTCCTGGGCGAATAGCAGTGAAGGCTACGTTAGGGCGACGAAATACGATAATTATGCAATTATCTCTGATACAAGGACGGCTATGTAGCTAGCTAAGAAGAATTGCTAAGATTAGACAAATCAACCGTTGTACTATAATGAAATGTAATGAAAAAGTTATACAACCTGCAGAGCGAAGTGCGAATGCGACCGCTCGCTCCAACCCGGAACCGGATAGCCCTTCATACATCAGCTGATATCTCAAAGCGCTGTACAGAAACCCAGCCTAAACCCCCAAACAGCAAGCAATGCAGGTGTAGAAGCACAGTGGCTAGGAAAAACTCCCTAGAAAGGCCAAAACCTAGGAAGAAACCTAGAGAGGAACCAGGCTATGTGGGGTGGCCAGTCCTCTTCTGGCTGTGCCAGGTGGAGATTATAAAAGAACATGGCCAAGATATTCAAATGTTCATAAATGACCAGCATGGTCAAATAATAATAATCATAGGCAGAACAGTTGAAACTGGAGCAGCAGCACGGCCAGGTGGACTGAGGACAGCAAGGAGTCATCATGCCTGGTAGTCCTGAGGCATGGTCCTGGGGCTCAGGTCCTCCGAGAGAGAGAATGAAAGAGAAAGAGAGAATTAGAGAGAGCATACTTAAATTCACACAGGACACCGGATAGGACAGGAGAAGTACTCCAGATATAACAAACTGACCCTAGCCCCCCGACACATAAACTACTGCAGCATAAATACTGGAGGCTGAGACAGGAGGGGTCAGGAGACACTGTGGCCCCATCCAATGACACCCCCGGACAGGGCCAAACAGGAAGGTTATAACCCCACCCACTTTGCCAAAGCACAGCCCCCACACCACTAGAGGGATATCTTCAACCACCAACTTACCATCCTGAGACAAGGCTGAGTATAGCCCACAAAGGTCTCCGCCACGCGACAACCCAAGGGGGGGCGCCAACCCAGACAGCAAGATCACATCAGTGACTCAACCCAATCAAGTGACGCACCCCTCCTAGGGACGGTATGAAAGAGCCCTAGTAAGCCAGTGACTCAGCCCCTGTAATAGGGTTAGAGGCAGAGAATCCCTGTGGAAAGAGGGGAACCGGCCAGGCAGAGACAGCAAGGGCAGTTTGTTTGCTCCATAGCCTTTCCGTTCACCTTCACACTCCTGGGCCAGACTACACTCAATCATATGACCCACTGAAGAGATGAGTCTTCAGTAAAGACTTAAAGGTTGAGACCGAGTTTGCGTCTCTCACATGGGTAGGCAGACCATTCCATAAAAATGGAGCTCTATAGGAGAAAGCCCTGACAATTAGGAGGCCTACGTCTTGTGACCGTAGGGTACGTGTAGGTATGTACGGCAGGACCAAATCAGAGAGATAGGTAGGAGCAAGCCCATGGAATGCTTTGTAGGTTAACAGTAAAACCTTGAAATCAGCCCTTGCCTTGACAGGAAGCCAGTTTAGGCAGGCTAGCACTGGAGTAATATGATCAAATTTTGGGGTTCTAGTCAGGATTCTAGCAGCCGTATTCAGCACTAACTGAAGTTTACTTTGTGCTTTATCCGGGTAGCCGGAAAGTAGAGCATTGCATGCAGTAGTCTAACCTAGAAGTGACAGAAGCATGGATGAATTTTTTCTGCATCATTTTTGGACGGAAAGTTTCAGATTTTTGCAATGTTACGTAGATGGAAAAAAGCTGTCCTTGAAACAGTCTTGATATGTTCTTCAAAAGAGAGATCAGAGTAATGCCGAGGTCCTTCACAGTTTTATTTGAGATGACTGTACAACCATTAAGATTAATTGTCAGATTCAACAGAAGATCTCTTTGTTTCTTGGGACCTAGAACAAGCATCTCTGTTTTGTCCGAGTTTAAAAGTAGAAAGTTTGCAGCCATCCACTTCCTTATGTCTAGCGAGGGCAATTTTGGGGCTTCACCATGTTTCATTGAAATGTACAGCTGTGTGTCATCCGCATGGCAGTGGAAAGTTAACAGTATGTTTTCGAATGACATCCCCTGGAGGTAAAATATATAGTGAAAACAATAGGAACCTTGAGGAACACCGAAATTTTACAGTTGATTTGTCAGAGGAAAAAAACATTCACAGAGACAAACTGATATCTTTCCGGCAGATAATATCTAAACCAGGCCAGAATTTGTCCGTGGAGACCAATCTGGGTTTCCAATTTCTCCAAAATAATGTGGTGATCGATGGTATCAAAAGCAGCACTAAGGTCTAGGAGCACGAGGACAGATGCAGAGCCTCGGTCTGATGCCATTAAAAGGTCCTTTACCACCTTCACAAGTGCCGTCTCAGTGCTATGATGGGGTCTAAAACCAGACTGAAGCATTTTGTATACATTGTTTGTCTTCAGGAAGGCAGTGAGTTGCTGCGCAATAGCCTTTTCTAAAAATGTTGAGAGGAATGGAAGATTCGATATAGGCCGATAGTTTTTTTTATATTTTCTGGGTCAAGGTTTGGCTTTTACAAGAGGCTTTATTACTGCCACTTTTAGTGAGTGTGGTATACATGGGTTGGATAGAAAGCCATTTATTATGTTCGAAATATGAGGGCCAGGCACAGGAAGCAGCTCTTTCAGTAGTTTAGTTGGAATAGGGTCCAGTATGCAGCTTGAAGGTTTAGAGGCCATGATTATTTTCATCATTGTGTCAAGAGATATAGTACTAAAACACTTGAGTGTCTCTCTTGAGCCTAGGTCCTGGCAGAGTTGTGCAGACCTAGGACAACTGAGCTTTGAAGGAATATGCAGATTTAAATATGAGTCCGTAATTTGCTTTCTTATAATCATGATCTTTTCCTCAAAGAAGTTCATGAATTTATTACTGCTGAAGTGAAAGTCATCCTCTCTTGGGGAATGCTGCTTTTTAGTTAGCTTTGCGACAGTATCAAAAAGGAATTTCGGATTGTTCTTATTTTCCTCAATTAAGTTGGAAAAATAGGAGGATCGAGCAGCAGTAAGGGCTCTTCGATACTGCACGGTATTGTCTTTCCAAGCTAGTCGTAAGACTTCCAGTGTGGTGTGGCGCAATTTCTGTTCCAATTTTCTGGAAGCTTGCTTCAGAGCTCGGGTACTTTCTGTATACCAGGGAGCTAGTTTCTTATGAGAAATGTTTTTAGTTTTTAGGGGTGCAACTGCATCTAGGGTATTGCGCAAGGTTAAATTGAGTTCCTCAGTTAGGGAGTTAACTGATTTTTGTCCTCTGGTGTCCTTGGGTAGACAGAGGGAGTCTGGAAGGACATCAAGGAATCTTTGTGTTGTCTGTGAATTTATAGCACGACTTTTGATGTTCGTTGGTTGGGGTCTGAGCAGATTATTTGTTGCAATTGCAAACTTAATAAAATGGTGGTCCAATAGTCCAGGATTATGAGGAAAAACATTAAGATCCACAACATTTATTCCATGGGACAAATCTAGGTCCAGAGTATGACTGTAACAGTGAGTAGGTCCAGAGACATGTTGGACAAAACCCACTGAGTCGATGATGGCTCCGAAAGCCTTTTGGAGTGGGTCTGTGGACTTTTCCATGTGAATATTAAAGTCACCAAAAATTGGAATATTATCTGCAATGACTACAAGGTCCGATAGGAATTCAGGGAACTCAATGAGGAACGCTGTATATGGCCCAGGAGGCCTGTAAACAGTAGCTATAAAAAGTGATTGAGTAGGCTGCATATATTTCAAGACTAGAAGCTCAAAAGGCGAAAACGTATTTTTTTTTTGTAAATTGAAATTTGCTATTGTAAATTTTAGCAACACCTCCGCCTTTGCGGGATGCACGGGGGATATGGTCACTTGCGTAGCGAGGAGGTGAGGCTTCATTTAACATAGTAAATTAATCAGGCTTAAGCCATGTTTCAGTCAGGCCAATCACATCAAGATTATGATCAGTGATTAGTTCATTGACTATAATTGCCTTTGAAGTAAGGGATCTAACATTAAGTAGCCCTATTTTGAGATGTGAGGTATCATGATCTCTTTCAATAATGACAGGAATGGAGGTCTTTATCCTAGTGAGATTGCTAAGGCGTACACCGCCATGTTTAGTTTTGCCCAACCTAGGTCGAGGCACAGACACGGTCTCAATGGGGATAGCTGAGCTGACTACACTGACTGTGCTGGTGGCAGGCTCCACTATGCTGGCAGGCTGGCTAACAGCCTGCTGCCTGGCCTGCACCCTATTTCATTGTGGAGCTAGAGGAGTTAGAGCCCTGTCTATGTTGGTAGATAAGATGAGAGCACCCCTCCAGCTAGGATGGAGTCCGTCACTCCTCAGCAGGTCAGGCTTGGTCCTGTTTGTGGGTGAGTCCCAAAAAGAGGGCCAATTATCTACAAATTCTATCTTTTGGGAGGGGCAGAAAACAGTTTTCAACCAGCGATTGAGTTGTGAGACTCTGCTGTAGAGCTCATCACTCCCCCTAACTGGGAGGGGGCCAGAGACAATTGTTTGTACAGATGAACGTGGTACCTTCAGGCGTTTGGAAATTGCTCCCAGGGATGAACCGGACTTGTGGAGTTCTACAATTGTTTTGCTGAGGTCTTGGCTGATTTCTTTTGTCAAGCAAAGAGGCACTGAGATTGAAGGTAGACCTTGAAATTAATCCACAGGTAAACCTCCAATTGACTCAAATGAGGTCAATTAGCCTATCAGAAGCTTCTAAAGCCATGGCATCATTTTCTGGATTTTTCCAAGCTGTTTAAGGGCAGTCAACTTAATAATAATCTGTCTGTAAACAACTGTTGGAAAAATTACTTGTGTCATCCACAAAGTAGTTGTCCTAACCAATTTGCCAAAACTATAGTTTGTTATCAAGACATTTGTGGAGTGGTTGAAAAATGTGTTTTAATGACTCCAACCTAAGTGTATGTAAACTTCCGACTTCAACTGTAACTATTATGAAAGTGTTATTGTCAACTTGCTTTGTATTTGAATGCCACTTCTTATGGCTGCAAGGACACTATTCAGTAGCTTGGATGAAAGGTGCCCAGAGGTGCCCAGAGTAAACAGCCTGCTCCTCAGTCTCATTTGCTAATATATTCATATTATTATTAGTATTGGATAGAAAAAAACTCTGAAGTTTCTGAAACTGTTTGAATGATGTCTGTGAGTATAACATAACTCATATGGCAGGCAAAAACCCGAGAAGGAATCCAAACAGGAAGTTGGTATATTTTCAATCCATTCCGTTTTGAAATCCCTGTTAGATATTAAATTTCACCTTCTAGGGCTTCCACTAGATGTCATCCGTCTATAGAAATGTGAATGAGGCTTCTACTGTGATGTGGGGCTGAATAAGAACAGAATGCACCAGTCTACTGGCAGAGAGCCAGTTCCAGGTCACGCGCAAAGCACATGATATCTTCCTGCGTTCCGTTCCTCCTCTAGACACAAAGGAATTCTCTGGTTGGAACTATATTGCAGATATATGTTAAAACATCCTAATGATTGATTCTGTGTTTATTTGACCTGTAATATAACTTTTTGAAGTTTTTGTCCGAAGAAACGGCGACCAGCTCCAGCGTTTGGATAGGTGTACCAAACACGCTAACAAAAGTAGCTAATTGGACATAAATAATGGACATTATCGAACAAATCAAGCATTTATTATGGACCTGGGATTCCTGGGAGACTTTCTGATGAAGATCATCAAAGGTAAGGGAATATTTAGCATGTAATTCATGGTTTATGTTGACTACAACATGGCGGCTAATTTGACTATTGTTCTCAGCGCTGTCTCAGATTATTGCATGGTTTTCTTTTTCCGTAAAGTTTTTTTTTAAATCTGACACAGCGGTTGCATTAAGGAGAGATATATCTATAATTCCTTGTGTATATTATCATCTACATGTATGATGAGCATTTCTGTTGAATCTATGTGGCTAATCAAAATCCCTGGATGTTTTTGGAACTAGTGAATGTAAACCGCCAATGTAAACTCAGATATTTTGATATAAATATGAACTTCATCAAACAAAACATACATGTATTGTGTAACATGAAGTTCTATGAGTGTCATCCGATGAAGATCATCAACGGTTAGTGATTAATTTTATCTCTATTTGTGCTTTTTTTCTTCTCTCTCTTTGGCTGGAAAAATGGCTGTGTTTTTCTGTGAGTTGTTGGTGACCTAACATAATCGTTTGTGGTGCTTTCGCCGTACATCCTATTTGAAACCGGACACTGAGGTGGGATTAACAACAAGACTCCATTTAAAATAATATGAGAGACATGTATGTTTGAGGAATTTTAATTATGAGATTTCTGATGTTTTGAATTTGAACTTTCACTGGCTGTTGTCATATCGACCCCGTTAACGGGATTGCAGCCATAAGAAGCTTTAAACATGTACATGACACTGCAACAACATTTCCCCATGGGGAAGTCGTGTCTTTGGCATCATTTAAAGTGAAGACTGTTATTTTATCAAATCAATTCTCTGTAATTATTATTACGTGATTAAACTAATTGTGTACATATAATTATCTAGGAAGTCGGGGCACCATGGAAAATCTTCAGATTACAAAGTTATAATTTTCCAAATATAACTCTTCAGATATTTTAATATCTGATTAATTAGTCTTTTATTAATGAATTATTCTGTACCTCACGTCAGTCTCATCTGAACGTCGTAAATTGTTGGTTATCTGCATGAACCCAGCCTTTACTATGAATCCTCCATACACCAATTGGCTTAATCATGTATATACTATCTAACTAAATAATCACAGAAATGCATAAACAAACAAACAGTAGATGTGTTCCAAACAAATGATAGGGAAGATTCCCTAGTGGGCTAAACCAATATGACGGCTTGGTGGACAAAGGGAAGTGGGTGTGGACTGAGAAAGAAGTGGGTGTGGGCTGAGAAAGAGTGGGAAAGACAAAAGGAATCTATATTCATTGAAATGCCCATCTATTGCACATGAACGCTCACTCATTCGGGAATAATTGCAATCAATATATATTTATGCCCAGTGTGTCGTTGTGATCTTTTCTGTTGGAATCCGGTCCGTCTGATGGAGTCGCGCTCTCTCTCTTTCTGTGGTTAGAATGGATACTCCAGAGTACCATTCAGAAATGTCCTCATAGGATAGATGTTTTGGCGGTTGTCTGTATTTGCATCCCAGGTTTACATCATTTCTAGCTGCAGACTAGTAATTAGTATCTTAGATTTTCTCTTATTCTGTATGGATCTATAGTCTCAGAGTTTAATCATTTCCAGCCTTGTAGCCAATTCTCCATGTGGTATGGTTAGGAACTAAATAACTATTTGCAATCACAGCTCATGCTGAGGGTTGGCTCAGTCTTGGTTCTCAAACCTGTGCCACCTCAGCTCACACCGAGGTATGCGTGGTCTGAAGAGGATTTCCTCAGGAGGGGGTTTTATTCGTAACAATAGAAAGGACGCCTGGTCTGTGCTCACGGGGGCCAATGACTTAGTTAAAGGGAATACAATTCTCTCACATTAAAGGTTTAACATCCCATTACATCACTTCACAAATAGTTTCATCTTTACTCATTAATTTTATACGTGAATTAGATGCAAACCCTATAATTGAGAAATGTACATATTCAGAGATATGGTTGTGTGTTTCCTGTCCTCTCTGAGGTCACCAAATGAAACACACTCGTCATACCCGTCCCGTAAGAGTCCACAGACCATTCCCACAAGTGGGCATTTTGTTTCATATTCTCATTTTGGGGATTTAGGAGTTCGCCAAGTGAAATCCTTTGTTCTCTCTGTGTCTCTCTTTCTGCATGACCAGAGGGAGAGTCTCTGCCAAGAATTTATGACCTGAGATAACAGAACCTGGAGGTAGGAGAGCGTGAGAGAGGGGGAAGCCACGATCTACAACCAGAAAGGGCCACATCATGAGAGGGACAAAAAAGTCAGTCAACTTATAGTGTATTCTGCAGCTGCCATTATTCTGTTTCAATTATCATCTATTATCTCCATAAATATAGTGACTGCAGACAGAGCACGCAGAGGGAGGGGTCCACATGAAATATATGAGCGCAGCCCCAAGATAGGTACATATGGGAACGTATGGTCCTGTGTCATTCATCTCATTGGCCCAACAAATGCATCTTTCAAACTCAGAAGCAGGAGTCAAGTCAGGTCAATGCCAGTTCAGTCTTTTTAGCTATTTGCATGTGAAAATATCTTGTAATCCTATTTTAATATTGCTTGGTAGTGTTTTGTTTTGTTTTGTTGGTGGGCCTACTTATTGATGGTTAACAAATATCACAGAGTGTAGCTTAAAACTTATTTGGGACTGGAGGGCAGTATTGAGTAGCTTGGATAATAAGGTTCCCAGAGTAAACTGCCTGCTACTCAGGCCCAAAAGCTAGAATATGCATATCACTAGTATATTTGGATAGAAAACACTCTGAAGTTTCTAAAACTGTTTGAGTGATGTCTGTGAGTATAATAAAACTCATATGGCAGGCAAAAACCTGAGAAAAAAATCCAACCAGGAAGTGGGAAATCTGAGGTTTGTAGTTTTTCAAGTCATTGCCTATCGAATATACAGTGTCTATGGGGTCACTTCCTACGGCTTCCACTAGATGTCAACAGTCTCCAGAACCTTGTGTCAGGCTTTTACTGTGAAGGGGGAGCGAATGAGAGCTGTTTGAGTCAGGTGTCTGGCAGAATGCCATGAGCTAAAACATGCGCGTGCCAGTGAGAGGTAGCTGTGTTCCTTTTAATTTCTAAAGACAAGAGATAGAGATTTTGTTTAACAAGTAATATTTATATTTATATTTAATATAAAAGGTAGGGGTAAAGGTTATTGACACCTCTGTTTTCAATTCCTTTCAGTACCTTACCTTACAAAGATAACGGCACTGATCCTTTTTCTAAAATGTTTTGTGAGACGAAGAACACATTGAGATGAATCATTCCTCCGTTCAGAATCCTTCCAGATTCTTGATATCTTTTGTCTGTGCTTATCGACTGTCCTCTTCAATTCAAACCACACAATTTCAATGGGATCCAAGTCGGGAGACTGAGATGGCCATTTCAAACTGTCAAAAAATCTCAGTGAACAAATCCATTGAAGAGGCCCAGACTAATCCATTGCGGAGGCTGTGGGAATGGCACAGTCTAAGGCGAAGGGGAGTGGCTAAAATGCATATCTCTCTCCAGAATGTACTCTTTCCCGTCAATTTGTGCACATTCATTGTTTCATAACTTTATTGTGTGAATTGTTTGCGTTTGATTGTTATTAGTGTCTATCAATTCCACATTACATACAGTACCAGTCAAAAGTTTGGACACATCTACTAATTTCAGGGTTTTTCTTTATTTTTACATTTTCTTTACATTATAGAATATTAGTGAAGACATCAAAACTATGAAAAAACACATATGGATTCATATAGTAAGCAAAAAAGTTTTAAACAAATCAAAATATTTTATTTTTGAGATTATTTAAAGTAGTCACCCTTTGCCTTGAAGACAGCTTTGCACATTTAATTTGTGGAATTTCTTTCCTACTTAATGTGTTTGATCAGTTATGTTGTGACAAGGTAAGGGTGGTATACATAAGATGGCCCTATTTGGTAAAGTCCATATTATGGCAAGAACAGCTCAAATAAGCAAAGAGAAACGACAGTCCATCACTACTTTAAGACATGAAGGTCAGTCAATCTGGAAAATGTCAAGAACTTTGTAGGTTTCTTAAGGTGCAGTTGCAAAAACCATCAAGCGCTATGATGAAACTGGCTCTCATGAGAACCGCCAAAGGAAAGGAAGACCCAGAGTTACCTCTGCTACAGAGGATTAGTTCATTAGAGTTAAATGCACCACAGATTGCAGCCCAAATAAATGCTTCACAGAGTTCAAGTAACAGACATCTCAACATCAACTACTAAAGGAAACCAATGAGAAGAAGAGACTTGCATTGGGCCAAGAAACATGAGCAATGGACATTAAAAAGGTGGAAATCTGTCCTTTGGTCTGATGAGTCCAATTTTGAGATTGTTGGTTCCAACTGCCATGTCTTTGTGAGACGAAGAGTCTGTGATTGATTATCTCTGCATGTGTGCTTCCCACCTTGAAGCATGAAGGAGGAGGTGTGATGGTGTGAAGGTGCTTTGCTGGTGACACTGTGATATATTTACAATTCAAGGCACACTTAACCAGCATGGCTACCACAGCATTCTGCTGTGATGCCATCCCATCTGGTTTGTGCTTGGAAGGACCATCATTTGTTTTTAACAGGACAATGACCCAACACACCTTCAGGCTGTGTAGGGGCTATTTGACCAAGAAGCAGAGTGAAGGAGTACTGCATTAGATGACCTGGCCTCCACAATCACCTGACCCAAATGAGATGGTTTGAGATGAGTTGGACAGCAGAATGAAGGAAAAAGCAGCTAACAAGTGCTCACCGTATGTGCGAACTCCTTCAAGACTGTTGGAATATCATTCCTCATGAAGCTGGTTGAGAGAATTCCAAGAGTGTGCAAAACCATCATCAAGACAATAGCTTAATATTTTGAAGAATATAAAACATACACTACCAGTCAAAAGTTTTAGAACACTCATTCAAGAGTTTTTGTTTATTTTTACTATTTTCTACAATATAGAATTATTGTGAAACAGATCAGGGTGTGACAAAATTAACTTTTAAGAAGGCCTACCTGTTAAGTGAAATGCATTCCAGGTGACTACCTCATGAGAGAACACCAAGAGTGTGCAAAGCTGTCATCAAGGCAAAATGTGGCTATTTGAAGAATCTCAAATGAAAAATATAATTTGATTTGTTTTACACTTTTTTACTATATAATTCCATATGTGTTATTTCATAGTTTTGATGTCTTCACTATTATTCTGCAATGAAGAAGAAAAATAAAGTACTCATTCAAGAGTTTTTGTGTCCAAACTTTTGACTGGTACTGTGTACTCGCAGTAGTACATTCACCATTAATTCCTGTCATTTCTACAAAATGAATAATCTACAACGCTTGTTTGGAACTTCTTGTGACTCCCCATCCCGGATCCGGGAGCGTTTTTTAAATTTTTTATTTCATCTTTATTTAACCAGGTAGGCTAGTTGAGAACAAGTTCCCATTTGCAACTGCGACCTGGCCAAGATAAAGCATAGCAGTGTGAACAGACAACACAGAGTTACACATGGAGTAAACAATTAACAAGTCAATAATACAGTAGAAAAAAGAAGAGTCTATATACATTGTGTGCAAAAGGCATGAGGAGGTAGGCGAATAATTACAATTTTGCAGATTAACACTGGAGTGATAAATGATCAGATGGTCATGTACAGGTAGAGATATTGGTGTGCAAAAGAGCTTAAAATAAAATAAATAAAAACAGTATGGGGATGAGGTCGGTAAAAATGGGTGGGCTATTTACCGATAGACTATGTACAGCGGCAGCGATCGGTTAGCTGCTCAGATAGCAGATGTTTGAAGTTGGTGAGGGAGATAAAAGTCTCCAACTTCAGAGATTTTTGCAATTTGTTCCAAATCGCCCGGAAATTGCAGTCAGGAACACTGCGAAAAATATTCCAAATTAGCTCCATAATATCGACAGAAACATGGCAAATGTTGTTTATAATCAATCCTCAAGGTGTTTTTCTAATATCTATTCGATAATATATCAGTTGGGACAATTAGTTTATCAGTAGGACCGATTGGAGTAATACCTATTTTACAGGAGAATCTCTCTGGGAGCCATCATGTGACCACTTACGCAATGTAGCCGCCTACAGCTATTCTTCAACATAAATGCGTAAAACTACGTCACAATGCTCTAGGCACCTTGGGGAATACGTAGAAAGCATAAGCTGGTTGATAGGGCATTCACAGCTCAATAGGGACTCATTGGAACACAGCGCTTTCAAAATATGGGGCACTGCCGGCAACAACAGTTCTGTTATACTCACAGACAATATCTTTACAGTTTTGGAAACGTTAGAGTGTTTTCTATCCACAGCTGTCAATTATATGCATATTCTAGCATCTTGTCCTGACAAAATATCCTGTTTAAAACGGGAACGTTTACTGCCCCTAGAGTCGCAACACAGGAGACAGGTAATTTCTGTAAATGCATTTACATTACATTTACATTTAAGTCATTTAGCAGACGCTCTTATCCAGAGCGACTTACAAATTGGTGCATTCACCTTATGACATCCAGTGGAACAGCCACTTTACAATAGTGCATCTAAATCTTTTAAGGGGGGGGGGGGTGAGAAGGATTACTTTATCCTATCCTAGGTATTCCTTAAAGAGGTGGGGTTTCAGGTGTCTCCGGAAGGTGGTGATTGACTCCGCTGTCCTGGCGTCGTGAGGGAGTTTGTTCCACCATTGGGGGGCCAGAGCAGCGAACAGTTTTGACTGGGCTGAGCGGGAACTGTACTTCCTCAGTGGTAGGGAGGCGAGCAGGCCAGAGGTGGATGAACGCAGTGCCCTTGTTTGGGTGTAGGGCCTGATCAGAGCCTGGAGGTACTGAGGTGCCGTTCCCCTCACAGCTCCGTAGGCAAGCACCATGGTCTTGTAGCGGATGCGAGCTTCAACTGGAAGCCAGTGGAGAGAGCGGAGGAGCGGGGTGACGTGAATGCATTCAATATATTATTTTTGCTCTCATTGTCGTAGTGGACAAGTTGTTTGCAGACCGCACAGCCTATGTTACGCTTATGAGAAATACGTTTTGGTTTATTTTATTTCTCTTCAGTTTTGTCAATTTATTCATTCTCTTTTGTTTGCAGCGCTCCTGTCAATGTTGATTACGCTCACCTGATTTCACATAGAAGTAGGCCTATAGGCCCATTCGGGGATCTGATAGTATTTCTGATTCTCTTAATGCACCACCACTAAGGAGCTGTGGAGCTTCTCAAATAGCAAGCAAACAAAGTCTGTTTTTACATCTATTGAGAATGACAATTGTTCCTCAATGTATCTGAAAGATCTTTCCCGCTCTCTCCCTTTTGATAACCACTCAGCGTGAAAGGGGAAAATGTCATCCACTGATCCAGTGGAAACTTCATAAAATAGGCCTACCTGATTACTTCTTATCCCTTGTGCAAATAGCCTACAGCTATGTCTGTCCCGAGCTCACTGGCAAGGGAAACTCTAAGGGCCCAGATTATTTTCTACAATGCTAGAGCAAGCTTCATGCCAGACCGAAATTAATTCAAGATCATTGCAGACAGGCCATGCATAGCCAATGTGATTTAATAATAATAATAATAATATATGCCATTTAGCAGACGCTTTTATCCAAAGCGACTTACAGTCATGTGTGCATACATTCTACGTATGGGTGGTCCCGGGGATTGAACCCACTACCCTGGCGTTACAAGCGCCATGCTCTACCAACTGAGCTACAGAAGGACCATAAGGCATTTATTTTTATCGGGATATTTTCTACCTGCAGGCTGAAATGTTTTATGTAGGCTACTTTAACAAAGTTGGTAATAACAATAGAATTTACTTTTTAGGTTTGTACATTACATGACCAAAGTATGTGGACACGTGCTCGTCGAACATCTCATTCAGAAATCATGGGCATTAATATGCTAACATAATTGCAAGGGTTTTCTAATGCTCAATTAGCCTTTTAAAATTATAAACTTGGATTAGCTAACACAACGTTGCTGATAATGGGCCTCTGTACTCCTATGTAGATATTCCATTTAAAAAATCATCTATTTCCAGCTACAATAGACAACATCAACAATGTCTACACCGTATTGCAAATCAATTTGATCTTATTTTAAATGGACAAAAAAATAAATTTTCTTTCAAAAACAAGGACATTTCTATGTGGCCCCAAACTTTTGAACAGTAGTGTACTTTGCAATTCTTTTGAATGAGCGTAGTTTTCAACTGTATGTAGTGGATCCATTCTGTCTTTCCCGCTCTTTATCTGTCCCCACCCATTTCCATTGTGTACCAAGTCGTCATATCGGGTTTAGTCCACTAGGGACTTTTCATTACATTATGTAGTAATCAAGGTGTACGCTATTCTGTTTGTGTGTTTATGTAATTCTATGTGATTATTTAGTTAGTTAGTAAATAAATTATAAAGTCAATTTGTATATCGCTGATTCATCATTTATGCTAGGGTTCGTGCAGACATCCAAGGATTTTGTGCAATTCAGAATGAGACTGAAGGTAAATAAGAATGAATGAATTGACTGATGTAAGAGATATTTGTCTTTTTAGTTTAATTGGGAGATAGTAACTCGTTAAATTACTTTTCCCATGGTGCCCCAGATTACTACTTAATTAATTGTTGCATAATAATTTTACATGGTATGTAATTATTTTATAAAATAACAGTCAATCACATTAATGATAGTCAAGACACAACAATGGCTACCGACGTGAGCGCTACGGGCGGTAATCATTTAGGCAGGTTACCTTTGCTTCCTTGGGCACAGGGACTACGGTGGTCTGCTTGAAACAGGTATTACAGAAATAGGTATTACAGACTCGGTCAGGGAGAGGTTGAAAATGTCAGTGAAGACACATGCCAATTGGTACGCACATGCTTTGAGTACACATCCTGGTACTCAAAATATACAACAATGAACTATATTCAGGAAGTACACAGAAATTCCAATTCTAATTCCCGTAAAATGTCAAGGTCGATTTTGGTTTACTTTCTGAATTGACTGGAATGTAAATGGAACTGACCTCAACATTGGTTAGCACACTTGGACACAACCACACCTGGGATTTGAACTCATAACCTCTAGGATGCCATTAAGAGGAATTTCCTGCATTGCCAGCAGATATGTGGCCATGACAGAGATCAACCACAGATGTATTGGCAAGAATACATTTCTGCATTTTGCAAGTTACCCGGAATCAAGTCAATAATTGTGTGATTGTCACGTGAAGTTTGATGTTATCAGATGTTGAGATTTTGCATCCCCATGTTGTCACATGTATTTCACATCAATTTCACATGAGATCATGTTCTCACATGTGCTAACATGTTGTGACATGTTTAATTTTATGTTAACATATTAACTTCACATTAAATCACATAAATCGCTCGATTAGTATGTTTTAATTTCATGAGGGAAACCTCAATGACACATACATGTCTTCACATTTTATTTTGGCCTAAAGTATAGTGCACTGAATGGGGGAATCAAGTGTCATTGGAAATTTCATCACTAAACTTTCAGAAAGTGTGGTACAAAATGATTGAATTCCTTGGTCGTTATGAAAAGCAGCTGTGTGTGTTGGATTAGCAACTATCTCTAATGTTGTTATAGACAGCTTTAGTACACAAAGTCCTACAGGAGATACAACGTCGGATTGAGCACTTGATGATGTTGTATTTTGTTGTTGTTGTCTTCTCTCTTTCGATCTCTAACAGAAATCACTGTGCGTATGTGGTCCAGAAGAACATCACGTGTATGATTGAGGACGGCATGGCCACCTATGTGAAGGCAGAGTACACCACCAAGTGCATCTGGGGTCAGAAGTGTCCTGTCGTCATGTAAGTCTACACTCTTCGAAAAAATATTAAATTCCAATTTAATTCAATTCCAAAGATGTTTTGTTTGTACAATTCAATTCCCATTCAAAAAGTCCAAACAGTTGAATTCCAATTCAATTCCAATTCCATGAGTTGAAGATTTTTTTAAATTAGAATGTAATGCTTTGTAAATTCTTCACTTCATGAGTGAATTCAATAATTTCAAATTCAATTGGAATTGACCCCAACCCTGATAGTTACTCAATTCAGACCCACCAGCCTCTGACACTACTTATCGTAACATGAGAGAGGATACATACAGGGACATAATAGATACTGATAGTAGCTAGCTTTCCATCCAGTTTGCAACATATTTTCATTCGAATATTCTATAATCTGAAACCCACCAGTGGTGTTTCCAACAAACTGGCTCATTGCAGATGAAAACATGCCAGTGATTACGTCTTGGTACTTTCGCTCTAGCCAACATCTCGCGGATACAGTGGTCTGCAGGTAGGCTAGTTTAGATGATGATATTATGGATAAGAGCCAGAATGTTTTTATTTGTAAAAACAGCAGCCAAGCATCGATCATCATGTCACTAGAATAAAACCCTTAATATTTATTGGAAAGGAGCATCAGGCTCATCACCTTGCACTTTCACCACCCTGTGAAGTTCATCGTAACTTATTTCATCTGTAGCCTAATAAACTGCATGGTAGGCCAATCCCTAGTCGTAGTAGGAGGACCACACACCATCACTCCACATTTACTTCTGTATGATAATTATTATATCAATATTTGTGCATAAATATAATCCTTTTAAAGACCTCCAAAAGATCCCACAATGTCGAAAGAACAAATGATCTGTTGTACGGAAATGTCCTGTTTCCATCACAGCTGTCATGATTTGTTTTTATATGGTATGACTTGACTCGCATAAAACTGTGGATGGGAACGTGGTTTATGAGACTCACCCCACTGCTGTACACTTTCCGTATAGTTTTGACAGGCACAGCAAAGTAGGTGGTGTACCATGCATTGGGACTCATGTATATGTGCTGCCCTCTGGTGGTGTCAGTTTGTATTACTAGTTAACTCCACACTGTCCCTCCAGCTGCACTTCCAGCTGTGTTTGTGGTCAGTGGCTCTGTGACTCTGCTCAGGCCTCAAAGGTTGGAAAGTGTTAATGGTCTGCTAGTTTTCATAATAATTGGATTCTTGTCAAATTTGACCATTTATTTCCATCTCAGTGGATTATAAACAAACTCACATTATGGTTATTACAGAGGCCACCTTTTCAGTATAAGTTTACAGTGAAATTGTGCTGTGTCCGTTTGTGTGCATGCATGAGTGCGTATGTGTTTGTGTGTCTATAGCTCATCTCTGTAATGAGTGTGTGAGCTGGGATGTCAGATTCTCTCTGATGTGACTGAAGCCTCTCAAAGGTCCTCTGTAGTGACATCACAGAGAGAAAGCATTTCTACTTTTTTTTAATGTAGGGAATGAGATAGAAGAGAGAGAGGAAAGAGAGAGTAGAGATCACTATTCTTCAGTAGAAGAGTAGACACCTTAAGACATAACCGTCTCAGTGAGGTCAATGACCCTTGTAACAATCCTTCATCTGAGAATGCCTCATCATCATCAGCACACTAAAGTGTCTCTTTATCTCCAAATCTACTGTTCATACCCTCCCCAGTATCAATATACAAACCTTGATCCTTTGATCTACCATCTTCTCTCCTCCCATCTCACTTTCTGAGATAGTCACTGACCTCTTGTTATCTTCTCTCCTCTCCATCCACTCCAGGTACCGGACCTTCTACAAGCCCAAGTATAAGGTGGGCTATAAGAGAATTACTGCGCTGGAGTGGAGGTGTTGTCCTGGCTACTCTGGGGAGAACTGCTACGATGGACCCACCACTCTGCCCCCTTTCAAAGGGGGTGCCCCACACCGACCAGGGATCAAGGGGTACCCCCATGGGCAGCCCCAACCTCCCCTGATCCAAAAACCTGTCCCTGGTGGGGCTAATCTGGAGCCAGGGAGCCCCTTCCCAAATCAGCCTAATAGCAGACCCATCCCCACTGGACAACTGCCCACCGGGAACGGCAAACCCAACTATGGTGAGTCCAGACATTGGGTGAAATATTTGCCCATTTATATTTTCAAACTGTGATTCACTTCTCCCTCCCTTGCCCTGTGTAATAACGTTTTCTCTTTCTCTCTGGGTCATAAAGTTGGTGGAGACCGTCTCGATCGTATGGAGGAGGACCTGCTTCGTCTGACCCAGGATCTGGACATTCTGAACGGGGTGATGGCCAGCCTAGAAGACCGCCTGCACCTCTCTCTCCGGGAGGACACAAAAAATATGCTGGGCTCCTTGCTCTCCACCGTCCCCCGTCTTTCAGACACCTCTGTTGGCTTTGGGGTGATCCCAGACGGGACCCCAGATGGCCTGGAGGGGGGAGAGGGACTCCCTGGGTTCAGAGACCTGGCTGGGAGGGTGACAGAGGTAAAGGATGAGCTCAAAGCCAAAGGACATGTGCTTGAGGAGATACAGGTGGGTGCTACGGTTTTGTTAATGTTATTAGACTGGTTTATGCTAGCTTATGGAAATGTAGCAGATGTCTAAATCAATAATATCACTTTTGCTGATTGGTAACATTCTGAATCTCACACTGAGGTTCTGAGACTAGGCTATTTCCACACAATGTCATTCACTTACAGTGTCAAAGAATTTGAGGTGTTCCTAAAGCCAAACCATTGTCTTTCCTCAGGGCATGGTTCTGGGCCATGAAGGGCAGCTGAAAAAGTTGTTGGAAGCTGTGACTGGCAGGCCCATCACTGGGTCAGTCTCTCCCTCCACCCTGGAGGAGCTGCTGGATGCTAAACTAGCAGGTGTCCGCGCTGACATCCTGGACGGCTTTGAGAGGCGTCTGTCTGGCCTGGAGAACCACTGTGAGGAGAGGATAGGAGAGGTCCAGAGACAGTGCCATAATGAACACATGAACGGCCAGGAGCACATACAGCAGTCTCTGGACGGCAGAGAAACTGGACTGAGAGAGGAGCTGGGTACCCTGCAGGCCCAGATACAGGGACTGACCCTCACTGAGAGCTGCTGTGGACAGGTACCAATGAACTTTGGTGTTTCTCAATGCTACTGGACATGGCATGTTTTTATTGAGGCAACACATCAATACTTCAAACAGTAGCTACCACATCAAATGTTATGGGCATACACACCTTGAAAAATGCACTAGGAAAATTGGGTTACAGTTATTCAATGTAAATATGAAATATTATCTGCTAAATCGCTAAAACTTGTATATTACTCAAATATTTGCTAAATGTCTTATTGCTACACTGTATGCCTGACATGTGACTGTCCCAGCAGGTGAACAGCCTGTCGCAGAGGATGTTGATGCTGGAGGAGTCAGTGAAGGGCTTAAAAGAGTCCCAGCTGGAGCTTCAGGTTTCTCTCACTGACCAGACCATCCACATTGAGACCCTGATAGAGGCCCATCTGGAAGACATGGATGTCAGGCTCAATGTCACCGAGTCTGGGGACGTAGGGGTTGGCAAGGTGCCTGGGGGTCTGGATGGCTTCAAGACCCTGCTGAAGGACAAGCTGAAGTCCCTGGAGGAGAGGGTGTTTGTGGCTTTGGAGGAGCTGAGTAACACCACCGCCCCAACTCTGCTGGAGGGTCAGGTGATGCCTGCCCTGGAGACAGAGATTGAGTCGGTCAGGAGGAGGGTGGAAGGAGATCTGGACTGCATCCAGAGGAAACTCACAGACCTGGAGCTCCTCTGCACCTCCTCCTGCTCCCACGCCACTCCCCCTGGAGGAGGCGCACGGACAGGCCTAGCGGCGGAGTGTGAGGCGGTGGAGAAGAAGGTGTCAGGCCGTCTGGACTCCCATGCTGACCAGCTGGACCGTCTCAATACCACCCTGCAGACCCTACTGAGCCGCATTGCCCAGGAGGACGAGGAAGGCTCTGTCCAGGGAGAGATCACCCTCCTCAAGATCAAAGTCAACTCAGTCAACCGCACCCTGAAGGGCCTGAGGGACTCTGTTAGCCTGTTCAGTAAGGAAGTGGGCCATGCTAATGCCACGTGGACACACAGGGAGAATCAGCTAGCCACACAGGTCCAGGGTATCACCCAGCTGGTGGGACGCCAGGCCTTCCTCCTGGGGGCCGGGGAGCACCGACTAGCCCAGCTAAAGGGGGAGCTGGTGAGCATGAGGAGGAGACTGGCTGGGGAGCTGCAGGGCTGCCGGAGTACGGCCCTGGGGGTGCAGAGGGAGGTGGAGGAGGTGGATAGTCGAGTGGCCCAGGTGGAGGGACAGTGTGGTAGCCTGGGGGAGCTGGCGGACAACCTGGAGAGGATCAGGACAGAGCTGGAGAGACACTCAGACTTGCAACTGTCACAGGTCAAAGGAACGATGGCCAGTCACTCCACACAGCTGGCCAAACTGAAGGGAGAAATGAAAGACTGTGTCGGAAATGGCTCAGCCAATCAGAGGGGAGACCAGTAACACTTGTGCTATGGAGAAAGACGTATGTCCTCTCATCTTCTGCTCTCCTTCATCTGCTCAAATGGGAAACTTGAGAACAGATTCATTCCTGCATTTTCAGATCAGTGAAGGAGAGGAGATGAGTAGAATAGGCCATTTGAAGCTATTGAAATGCACCCTTGGTTGTATAGTTGGGCAATATTTTCCCTCAAGTTTTTCTTCAAAAGGGGCATTTAGTTTTTTTCTTATAGTTTTGTTTTCACATTTTATATTGATATTAACTGACTTTTTAACTTATTTGAAGAAAAGATGACTTCATTGTTATACTGTATTAGACATATTTGTGAAAAATTATCAACAAAAACAAAGCAAATGATATCCCACTGGGCACAGACGTCAATTCAATGTCTATTCCACATTTGTTCAACTCAATTTGATTGAAATGAAGTGGAAACAACGTTGATTCAACCAGTATGTGCCCAGTGGGTTGGGACTATGGGTTTCTACCCTGCAAGCACACTCTACTCTCTGTGTGGACTGTCCTTTAAAAATACTGTATGTCAATATGAAAGGTGCTAGACATTTGGTTAACATTCATTTTTGAGTATTTCTCCTTAAAGGTCCCGAACATCATCAAAATGACTGTTGCTTCTACATTGATAAAGTTGGATCATAAAGTCACTGGTCCCCTCCCCCATGTCAAACGCTTGGATTCAGGAGGCAGGCCAGATACTCCTTCCTCTATCTCTGGACAGGCATAACCAAGGCTTTACGTCCGGCTTTATGCAACGTCACATGAAGCAGGAAGTGTAAAACCCCAACGGTAGCGTCTTATCATATATATTATGTTCTGCCTTAAAACCGACATCACGTGCCCCTACGCCTTGATTTGGTCTTGTCAACAAACCATAAGCCAGTATCTCGCTCAAACAGAACGTATGAAGACATCAGAAAGCTGTGGCTGCTTTTCATTTCGGGTGGGCAGGAGGCAGCTTTACCAATTGGGGAGAACATTCGATGAGTCGTGCCAAGAAGCTCGTCCTGAAAACGGATGCCATCATAGACAGTGGATCTTGGAAGCGCTGACCATAATGTAAGTATCAGAGTTCGATGTCTGACACGGTAGCCAACATTGTTGGAGATCATAGGCCTAACGTCAAATAATGCAACTGTGGCTGCTTTGACATGTAAACGGTATATTTTCTATAACACAGCTGAGTCACTACAGTATATGGTTTTTATCTTTCATCCCTAAGCCCCCTACATTTAGTCTTAGAACACACAGCTGGCCCCAAGGGATGTTGTCCACAAAAGGAATATAATATTTTGCCCTTTCATTTCGTTGTCTTACAGTTGATGTATCTTGTGTCATTGGGGCTAGTCATGATGATTTATATTTTTTTTTGGGGGGGGGGGATTATAGTTATTAATTTCAAATCTGCATCAGTTGAGCAATTCACACACACTAAAATTCAAAATAAAAACATTGAAAAGTTTCACAAAAACTGCACAACCAAATATTGCATATTTCAAATAAAAAACACCTTGTAGAATGAGAAAACAAATAGAAAACACATTGTAGAATGAGTAGATAGAATCATAAAATACAATAAAATGCACTACCCATTTAACAAACATTTCCCCTTTCAAAAACATTACAGGCTACGTAGAGAGGCTCCTAGGTCTCCTCTTCAATGAGATCACCTTTGATCCAGCTCCATAGGTGAGGAAGCTGTGCGAGCTGTCCATCGCAGGACACCTGTCTGCCCCAGTGTGAGCTGTTGTCTCCCGCTTCAATCTTTAGGGTGACTGAAGCCTGCTTGATTGAAGTGAGGTATATGGGTTCCTCGCCCCTCCCCATCAATCTCTGTAGTTGTATTTCCTGAATCATAAGTAATTAACTTTCACGTGATATGATATCACATTTTGTTATAGAAACTTTTTAAAAAGCATTCGGACAGGAGATGAGTGTTAGAAATGACACAAATCAATGGGTCCTACACACTGTAGGGTGGCCGGGTGCCTATATCAGGCACATGGCTCTAATTATGTATCTTCTGTCAAATTATGTCTCACCATTACTTCTCACCTTTATTTCTCATGAGTGTTCTAGTTGATCTTTTTGCTATGCTGGCCTATCATAGAATATAAAATAAATGTCTGATCTTTACATACAATCCTGACCATATTGTCACTTGTGATGCTAATGCAGAGGCACCAATCAATTGTCCAGTACACTTATTGTATGCTGTTTCCATGTACAGTCCCTTATGTCTATGGGTTGAGGCATACTATTTAGGCTTGGAATGACTTGTCCCATTGTTTACCTTGTTAACTGGCAGTGACCTCAAGGCCATTTCAAAGAGCGGTCATGAGTATATAGAATCTCTCTGCCCACTCAGACTGTTCTTAGGGTAAAAATATTCTGGGTAATGTTTTGGTCATTCAAAAGGCTATTTTTACTTTTAAAGTGTTGTGGTTTATTTTCTGGTCATACTGATGTCAAAGACATAATATTAGTATTCTGAAGTGTTTTGGTAATAGCCTGGTCCAGATCGGATTGTGCTCTTACCAGGAAGTTGACATAATAGCAAAAACAGACGGGCACTTGTAAAAGAAAGAAAGAAAAGAAAATCTAATTTCTCATGTTCGGATGCAGTTCGAAGATTAACCAGCAGGAGGAATCAAATCCTCTGATAACAGAGATTTTATGGTTTGTTCTTTAGTATTTCAGTGGTATTTTCAAGACAAAGGGACAGTCAGGGACTAATCTCCCCCATTTCACAGAAGAAGACCATTTTTCCATGTCAGGTGGACTAGAGAGTAAACGGAGGGATAGGATTTGATTCAGTGCACGAGAGCTGCACTGTCGGCAGGTTTACTGCATCAGCACGTATCACAGACCACTGGTTCGAAGTCGCCAAAGATTAACTGTCAATCGTTGTTTTAAAGAATGGTTAGAAGTTGCCAAGATATTACAATGAGAACCAAAGATGAACTGTGAGTCCTTATTTTGGTGGAGTGAGAGAATCTCAATGTCTTTAGGTAACCTTTATTTAAGGATGCAGTCAGAGAAAGGATGGGCAGGCTACAGCTCTGACCACTATCTTCCTCTTCTCCTTCCTCCTCCCCCTCTTTCTAGCCCTTTTCTGAACCAATCCCCCCCCCCCAAACTAAAACTAAAAAATGTCCTAGTGTATAATCTAGAACCTAAAAGAGTTATTCAGCTGTCCCCATAGAATAACCCTTTGAAGAACCCTTTTGGGTTCCATGTAGAACCCTTTCCACAGAGTTCTACAATGATCCAAAAGGATTATGCTATGGGAACAGCCTAGCAAATCTTTTTTTCTAAGTGTGTACAATAATTTCATGCAATATCTTCTAATGCATGACAAGGGGAAAGCATTTGTCATTCCAAACTATTCAAGAATTCTGATTCCAAAGCTGATGGACAAATCCTCACGTTGCTCCTTATTTAAAATGAGTGAGTAACTAATCATGTGAAAGTGTTACAGTATGTAGCTGGATGAGGTTTAGTAGTCCCATGACACCAGATAACCCTCAGCGAAACCATTCTAAACTCTTGTTCGTTAAGGTAGCATCTTTAGTGATTTAAGACATTTTTGTTTATCTTTTCTAAAATACAATACACAATAATATTGGACAATACATTTGGCCATTTATATGATATGCAATTTTTGTATTTAATTTAAATATATTAGCTGATGAACCATTTAAACTTTTTTGAAAACACTGAAATAAATTAAAGAGGTTTTTAAGGCTTGCCAGTTAGTCAGTGCTTATCTCTGCAACAGGTCACCTTCCAGATTATCCAATGTATTTCCTGTGTAATAACAGAGGTTAGCTATACCAAGGCTGAGCAGCACTGGGCCCTTCATTTGGACTGGCCCAGAATGGATCAGAATGGGTCAGATCATGGCTCTGCTAGGACAGAGAGGAACCTGACAAGACAGGGGCCTTGGAGCACAGCGACTCACCTGGCTAAGCTTTGGGTTTACAACATACTAACACAAGATCAGTGAGAACAACAACCTAAACCCAAGTGTCCCCAGTGCTAGAACTCCAGGGCTGCAGCACTGTAAAGACCAACCAATGTCACTGACAGGCCAGAGAATACTGCATGTTCACTTTGTTTCCCAGGTCTAAGTCACTCTCTGGTTCAAGGCAAAGGAAGAGAACCAGTGGCTACAGGCCTCAAGAGCTGGGGTGGGGTTTACCCAGATCTGACACCAGGGGGCTTCAAACCCAGGCCTTCAGGTCAGTACCACCACACGTTGTATTCCACCTCTTCCACCAGGCTTGTAAACCTTTCGACTTGTATTGGAACATTCTGGCCTACAAACTCAGCCTAAGACATTCTGAGCAGGTCTCAGTGCTTGAAAACAAACCATCTTTTCATGCAAAAACAACAGTCTCTTGTGGATGGCCCCTGGCATTGACAGGCACCGCCATTTCAATAAAACACACTCGGAGAGGAAGACTTTAGAAACTAGCACCTCCAAATTGGCTACAATAGGTAAACACGTGCTCCAGGTTGGGTGATGTTAAAAAGAGGAAGGTTGGATGAACCAATAAGAGGGTACTTCCTGTAGCTATCTAAGTACAGATTGGTTTCCATGTAGCACGTAATTAGTGACTCTCCCAATCTGAGGTCTGGCAGATCAGCATCACTGATTACAGATCAGGAAATTGAAGTTGCCTAGTGGGAGGAAGTGACATCAAGCACATTCAGATTAGGCATCTCCTTCCACAATGTCTGTTCAGCAGATTAATAAACATCCCAAATCAACCCATAGACCCTCATCTCTATGTATTTCTGTAAATCTGACAGGATTGGAAAGGTTTAAGCAATATGGCAGACAATCCAACTAGCAAATTAAAAGGCATGGTGGAGCTGTTACCATTTTGGTTATATTTATACAATTCTTTCAGTTCTAAGTGTATAGAGTTTAGGGGCTAGCATTTGATTTTGGACATCCTTCCACACAGTCTGGACTCTTACACTAAGTTTCAGTGCTTCTAACACAGCCTGTCTCACAGCAAGTCTCCTCATCATCACAATATCAACCACAACAAAACCCATCACAGGAAGTAATCCATAAAATAGTAAATAAATAAGGTCCCACCTCTGTCATATTATCATGGGACCTGAAAATGAACGGTTATTTCAACTGTTGTCTTTTTCCCATCTGATACATCTGAAGAAAGTCAATGTTTCGACATGGTGATGTGTGTGAAATGAAGTAGCTGTATATGGAGGCTAAGGGAACTGTAATGCTCCGGGTGTCGTGGGTGTGGAGTCAGACGCAGGAAACAGAGAGTGCAATACTGTGCTCTTTAATGCACTCACGCAACACTGGGTGCTCAAAACCAAAATGGCCAAACACGAGGGACGAAAATAGTACAGCTTAATACACGACCAGGAACAAACACGTTCCTCTACTACATAACCGAAGGTCACAATAATTATTCCCGCACAAAGAAACAGGCTGTCTAATAAAGCCCAACTAATGATTCACTAACAGGTGCTAACAATAAACATACAAGGAGGGGGAAGAAAGACAATCAGTGGCAGCTAATAGGCCGGTGACGACGACTGCCAAGCGCCACCCGACCAGGAAGGGGAGCCACCCCCCCCCCCCCATGGTGATGTGTGAAATTAAGTAGCTGTATATAGAGGCTAAGGGAACAGAGTGACATGGTGATGTGTGTGAAAGGAAGTAGCTGTATATAGAGGCTAAGGGAACAGAGAGACATGGTGATGTGTGTGAAATGAAGTAGCTGTATATGGAGGCTAAGGGAACAGAGAGACATGGTGATGTGTGTGAAAGGAAGTAGCTGTATATGGAGGCTAAGGGAACAGAGAGACATGGTGATGTGTGTGAAAGGAAGTAGCTGTATATGGAGGCTAAGGGAACAGAGAGACATGGTGATGTGTGTGAAAGGAAGTAGCTGTATATGGAGGCTAAGGGAACAGAGAGACATGGTGATGTGTGTGAAATTAAGTAGCTGTATATGGAGGCTAAGGGAACAGAGAGACATGGTGATGTGTGTGAAATTAAGTAGCTGTATATGGAGGCTAAGGGAACAGAGAGACATGGTGATGTGTGTGAAATTAAGTAGCTGTATATAGAGGCTAAGGGAACAGAGAGACATGGTGATGTGTGTGAAAGGAAGTAGCTGTATATGGAGGCTAAGGGAACAGAGAGACATGGTGATGTGTGTGAAATGAAGTAGCTGTATATGGAGGCTAAGGGAACAGAGAGACATGGTGATGTGTGTGAAAGGAAGTAGCTGTATATGGAGGCTAAGGGAACAGAGAGACATGGTGATGTGTGTGAAAGGAAGTAGCTGTATATGGAGGCTAAGGGAACAGAGAGACATGGTGATGTGTGTGAAATTAAGTAGCTGTATATAGAGGCTAAGGGAACAGAGAGACATGGTGATGTGTGTGAAATGAAGTAGCATCCAGCTGTACCCCCTCTAGCACCAGGGTCAGCTGTACCCCTTCAAACATTCAACCTCCAACTGTACCCCCTCTAGCACCAGGGTCAGCTGTACCCCTTCAAACATTCAACCTCCAGCTGTACCCCCTCTAGCACCAGGGTCAGCTGTACGCCTTCAAACATTCAACCTCCAGCTGTACCCCCTCTAGCACCAGGGTCAGCTGTACGCCTTCAAACATTCAACCTCCAGCTGTACCCCCTCTAGCACCAGGGTCAGCTGTACCCCTTCAAACATTCAACCTCCAGCTGCGTCCCCCCCTCTAGCACCAGGGTCAGCTGTACCCCTTCAAACATTCAACCTCCAGCTGCGTACCCCCTCTAGCACCAGGGTCAGCTGTACCCCTTCAAACATTCAACCACCAGCTGCGTAACGGTGGGTTAACTGCCTTGTTCAGGGGCAGAACAACACATTTGTACCTTTTCAGCTCAGGTATTCAATCTGGCAACTTTACAGTTAACTAGTCCAACGCTCTAACCACCTGCCTCACGAGGAGCCTTCTTGTTACGCAAATGCAGTAAGAAGCCAAGGTAAGTTGCTAGCTAGCATTAAACTTATCTTATAAAAAACAATCAATCAATCATAATCACGAGTTATAACTACACATGGTTGGTGATATTACTAGTTTATCTAGCGTGTCCTGCGTTGCTTAAAATCGATGCGGTGCGCATTCGTGAAAATGGCCTGTCGTTGTTCCAACGTGTACCTAACCATAAACATTAATGCCTTTCTTAAAATCAATACACAGAAGTATATATTTTTAAACATGCATATTTAGCTACAAGGGTCTACAGTCAATCACGGATTACAAAAAGAGAACCAGCACCGTCACGGACCAGGATGTCTTGCTCCCAGGCAGACTAAATAACTTTTTTTTTCCTGCTTTGAGGACAATACAGTGCCACTGACACTACCCGCAACCAAAACATACGGACTCTCCTTCACTGCAGCCAACGTGAGGAAAACATTTAAACGTGTCAACCCTCGCAAGGCTGCAGGCCCAGACGGCATCCCCAGCCGCGCCCTCAGAACATGCGCAGACCAGCTGGCTGGTGTGTTTACGGACATATTCAATCAATCCCTATCCCAGTCTGTTGTTCCCACATGCTTCAAGAGGGCCACCATTGTTCCTGTTCCCAAGAAAGCTAAGGTAACTGAGCTAAACGACTACCGCCCCGTAGCACTCACTTCCGTCATCATGAAGTGCTTTGAGAGACTAGTCAAGGACCATATCACCTCCACCCTACCTGACACCCTAGACTCACTCCAATTTGCTTACCGCCCAAATAGGTCCACAGACGATGCAATCTCAACCACACTGCACACTACCCTAACCCATCTGGACAAGAGGAATACCTATGTGAGAATGCTGTTCATCGACTACAGCTCGGCATTTAACACCATAGTGCCCTCCAAGCTCGTCATCAAGCTCGAGACCCTGGGTCTCGACCCCGCCCCGTGCAACTGGGTACTGGACTTCCTGACGGGCCGCCCACAGGTGGTGAGGGTAGGTAACAACATCTCCACCCCGCTGATCCCCAACACTGGGGCCCCACAAGGGTGCGTTCTGAGCCCTCTCCTGTACTCCCTGTTCACTCACGACTGCGTGGCCACGAACGCCTCCAACTCAATCATCAAGTTTGCGGACGACACAACAGTGGTAGGCTTGATTACCAACAACGACGAGATGGCCTACAGGGAGGAGGTGAGGGCCCTCGGAGTGTGGTGTCAGGAAAATAACCTCACACTCAACGTCAACAAAACTAAGGAGATGATTGTGGACTTCAGGAAACAGCAGAGGGAACACCCCCCTATCCATATCGATGGAACAGTAGTGGAGAGGGTAGTGAGTTTTAAGTTCCTTGGCGTACACATCACAGACAAACTGAATTGGTCCACCCACACAGACAGCATCGTGAAGAAGGCGCAGCAGCGCCTCTTCAACCTCAGGAGGCTGAAGAAATTCGGCTTATCACCAAAAGCACTCACAAACTTCTACAGATGCACAATCGAGTATCACCGCCTGGTACGGCAACTGCTCCGCCCACAACCGTAAGGCTCTCCAGAGGGTAGTGAGGTCTGCACAACACATCACCGGGGGCAAACTACCTGCCCTCCAGGACACCTACACCATAAAGATCATCAAGGACAGCAACCACCCGAGCCACTGCCTGTTCACCCCGCTATCATCCAGAAGGGGAGGTCAGTACAGGTGCATCAAATCTGGGACCGAGAGACTGAAAAACAGCTTCTATCTCAAGGCCATCAGACTGTTAAACAGCCACCACTAACATTGAGTGGCTGCTGCCAACACACTGACTCAACTCCAGCCACTTTAATAATGGGAATTGATGGGAAATGATGTAAAATATATCACTAGCCTCTTTAAACAATGCTACCTAATATAATGTTCCCTACATTATTCATCTCATATGTATACGTATATACTGTACTCTATATCATCTACTGCATCCTTATGTAATACATGTATCACTAGCCACTTTAACTATGCCACTTTGTTTACATACTCATCTCATATGAATATACTGCACTCAATACCATCTACTGTATCTTGCCTATGCCGCTCTGTACCATCACTCATTCATATATCTTTATGTACATATTCTTTATCCCCTTACACTTGTGTCTATAAGGTAGTAGTTTTGGAATTGTTAGCTAGATTACTTGTTGGTTATTACTGCATTGTCGGAACTAGAAGCACAAGCATTTCGCTACACTCGCACTAACATCTGCTAACCATGTGTATGTGACAAATAAAATTTGATTTGATTTGAAGAAAGGTTAGCAGGCAATATTAAGCAGGTGAAATTGTGTCACTTCGCATACAAGCCAGTCACACAGAATTTTGCGTAATTATGGCACAACATTGAAGGTTGTGCAATGTAACAGCAATATTTAGACTTAAAATACGGAACGGATGCAGTATTTCACTGAAAGAATAAACGTTTTGTTTTCGAAATGATAGTTTCCGGATTCGACCATATTAATGACCTAAGGCTCGTATTTCTGTGTGTTATTATGTTATAATTAAGTCTATGATTTGATAGAGCAGTCTGACTGAGCGATGGAAGCTAACAGCAGGATCGTAAAGCATTCATTCAAACAGCACTTTCGTGCGTTTTGCCAGCAGCTCTTCGCAATGCTTCAAGCATTGAGCTGTTTATGACTTGAAGCCTATCAACTCCTGAGATTTGGCTGGTGTAACCGATGTGAAATGGCTAGCTAGTTTGCCAAGCTAATAGCGTTTCAAACGTCACTCGCTCCAAGACTTGGAGTAGTTGTTCCCCTTGCTCTGCATGGGTAACGCTGCTAAGAGGGTGGCTGTTGTCGATGTGTTCCTGGTTCGAGCCCAGGTAGCGGCGAGGAGAGGGATGGACGCTATACTGTTACACTGGCAATACTA
Source organism: Oncorhynchus keta (assembly GCF_023373465.1). Classification (NCBI taxonomy): domain Eukaryota; kingdom Metazoa; phylum Chordata; class Actinopteri; order Salmoniformes; family Salmonidae; genus Oncorhynchus; species Oncorhynchus keta. Next base: position 49,387 of record NW_026285052.1, on the reverse strand, counting down.
AAGTGCCTATAAGAACATCCAATAGTCAAAGGTGTATGAAATACAAATCGTATAAAGAGAAATATTCATGTTAAAAGGAACCACCAGCTTTCATATGTTCTCATGTTCTGAGCAAGGAACTTAAACGTTAGCTTTCTTACATGGCACATATTGCTCTTTTACAAACCAACACTGTTTTTGCATTATTTAAACCAAATTGAACATGTTACATTATTTATTTGAGGCTAAATTGGTTTTATTGATGTATTATATTAAGTTAAAATAAGTGCTCATTCAGTATTGTTGTAATTGTCTTTATTACAAATAAATAAATAAAATCAAATAAAAATCGGCCGATTTAATCGGTATCTGCTTTTTTGGTCCTCCAATAATCTGTATCGGCGTTGAAAAATTGTAATCGGTCGACCTCTAGCCAGCGCACTCTCAAATGTTGTTTTTTTTGCCATCATTATAAGCCTGCCACACACACACACACTATATGATACATCTATTAAACATAAGAATGAGTGAGTTTTTCACAAACCGGCTCGTGGGAAGTGACAAAGAGCTCTTACAGGACCAGGGCACAAATAAGAATATAATAATCAATCATTTTGCTCTTTATTTAGCCATCTTACATTTAAAACATTATTTGTTCATCAAACATTATGAATAGCTCACCACAGGTTAATGAGAAAGGTGTGCTTGAAAGTATGCACATAACTCTACAAGGTTGGGTTGTGTTGGAGAGAGTCTCGGTCTTAAATCATTTTCCACACACACACCGTGCCTGTATTTAGTTTTCATGTTTAGGGAGGGCCGAGAATCCACTCTCACGTAGATACATGGTTGCAAAGGGCATCAGTGTCTTAACAGCATGATTTGCCAAGACAAGTAACTCTGAGTGCAGCACTATCCAGAAATCTGGCAGTGGCTTCTGATTAAATTACATTTTCACAGAACCGCTTATTTCGATGAGGCTCTCTCTTGTTCAGATATCAGATAACGAATCCAGTTGTTTGTGTCATCCGTTATGTGAAAGTACCTGTGTAACTGAGCACCCAACTCATTCAGGTGCTTCGCTATATTACATTTGACATTGTCCGTAAGCTTGAGCTTTGTTTTGTTCTATTCCCGAGAGATATAGGTCTAATTTCTTGATCCTTGGCTCTACGATGGAGTTGACAGTGAGATGGGGAGTATAAACCAAGTTGAAAGAATAGTTTCAATAGAATGTTTTGATATTCTCTGTGAAATATGTTTAGATATGTGTATTAAGAATAATTGGTAAAAGTAATCATTTATCATGTAGTTAATGAACTGAACTAAACTGTTGTTCTGATCTGTTCTTTCGAGGTTATCATGAAAAGTGACCTCAGACGGTATCTTAATGCATGGAAGAGATAATTTGGACCGAATGGTGTGTGTACCTCAAAACCCCCTCTACCTGGCTGAAGAAGAGAGACAAAAGCATTGAAGGAGGCTTTCCAAACCACTTCTACCGAGAGAAAAGAACCAAGCCAGAAATTGGTGTACAGTATCAGATCTAAGCTATCAACTGCTTTTCTTTCATGGTTCTGTCATACTGTGGTGAGTCCACTTGGAGTGATCATGGAGAAAGATCTGTTCTAACATTTTCTTATGATGCTGGTATATTGGTTGACGAATGGACAAGACATGAGTGGTAAAGATGAGACATTGAAATTGGGACATTATCATGGGTCGTCCATTTTGAACTGTAAAGCTATCTGAAGAAAAACGAAGATGGCAGAAGATGCCGTGCCTGTGTAAGGGGGGTTTAATCAAACTGTGCCATTAAAATTGTTTATACTTTTGTGGTATCAGATTGATTGAAGAGGTCTACACCATGTAAATTGTAGTAATTTAGATTAAGAATGCATTGAGATACTGATCTGTATTAATATCATGACTAAAAAAGTTAATAGTAGAATTATGGGATGATTATACTGTATGTAAATCTGCTAATATTGATGTGAGTTAAATTGAGGTTTTTACCTTAAGTGATAATGACCCATTTGAATCACTGAGGAATGTTGGGTTGTTACTTATGATTTGGAATATGAATGATTTCACTGCCCTATTCTCTATTCCTGAGTATATTTCTGAGCATGAGAACTTAGAGGGATGTCTGTCCTATATGTTGTGAGGAGGCCTGTGTTTAGACACTGTTTCTCATGTAACGTAAAGAGCATAAATATGTTAAGTTTTTATTTTCCTCAAATGGATTATTCTATATGTTTAAACAGGTGCAAGTCTGTATTATGGTATAAACATTGTAAACTCAGTTTCTGACGGGCGACTACTTACATTGAAGGGATTTGATTCTTTATTATCTTTAAATTTTGATTATGGATTTTTTAATTGTATTATATACTCTACTGTTAGTAAGGTGCTATGTTACTATTCTGATTCTTCAGAAGTGACTGAGTCCCTTGAGAGGGGAATGTTGTGGAATTATCAGAATTAGTTGAGTAACATAGATAAGATGTGTTATTTTCATGATATGCTTATGAGTTATTTCTCATAAATGTATTTTGTTGTACTATAGTGGTGGCCATTGGCAGTTATCTGTTTTGTCAGGACTAAGTTGCATGGGCCACAGAGAGGGGAGAGGTCAAAGTGTCATCATGTGTAAAGATATATTTTACTCCCTACTTTTTCTTGTGGGGAAAGAAGGGTGGCAGTGTCTGGAATCATTCTATGCTCCCTCTAATGTTGCTTTTATCTTAACCTAGAGCCTCACCCTCCTCTCCGTGAGTTTGTCCAGGAGGTTGTATTTTGAGTGGGTTGTATCTAAATGACAATTTGATATATGCCTGTTGATATGGAGGATTTGGTTCATGGTTCTGGGGTTTGGGAAAGGAGACAAAGCTGAACGATGAATTATGTCTATGCTGTCTGACTATGTGTGTCTTTGCTATTAAAGGAACTCAGTTGCATTGTAAGGGGGCTCTCAGAGAATTCACTGAGAGACACTGCATTTATCTGAGAGTCACAGGATTGTGATAGAGCTCATATAATTAAAGATGGACTTTTATAACTAACTCTGACGTGTGTGTGTGTGTGGTTTGCTCCCATGATTTGGTAAATAGAGGAAATTTCCACGGCAGACACCAAGGAACTTAAGCTCTCCCTACAGCCCCGTCAATGAGAATGGGGGTGTGCTCGGTCCTCCTTTTCCTGAAGTCCACAATCATCTCCTTTGTCTTGATTTAGTAATTTAGTGTTAGCTAGCTACATAGCTGTCTTTGTTTCCAAGATAATTGTGTAGTTTAGAGTGTGTAGTCTTGGAGTGATTATCTTAATTCACTGAGGTTCGCTAGCCAGCTATTTGTCGTCCTTAACGTAGGAGACTCTGCTAGCTAGCCAACAGCTAACAGCTAGCCAACGTCACCACACACACGTCTACTGAATCGAATTCAACAACCCGGTCAGGTAGTATCACATTTTCATTTCATTTCATTACAGTACAACGGTTTGATTTGTTTGATCGTAGCTAGCTACATAGCTAGCTACATAGCCGTCTTTGTTTCAAAGATAATTGTGTAGTCTAGAGCGATTTCCTAGGTTAGCTAGCCAGCTATTGTCGTTCTTTTAACGCAACGTAACGTAAACAACACTGCTAGCTAGCCAGCTAGCCCCGAATAGTAGCACTGTAGAAACTATTACACTCAACGGAACGACTTGATTAGTGTAGTGTCAACAACGCAGCTACTGCCAGCTAGCCTACTTCAGCAGTACTGTATCATTTTAATCATTTTAGTCAATAAGATTCTTGCTACGTAAGCTTAACTTTCTGAACATTCGAGACGTGTAGTCCACTTGTCATTCCAATCTCCTTGCATTAGCGTAGCCTCTTCTGTAGCCTGTCAACTATGTGTCTGTCTATCCCTGTTCTCTCCTCTCTGCACAGACCATACAAACGCTCCACACCGCGTGGCCGCGGCCACCCTAATCTGGTGGTCCCAGCGCGTACGACCCACATGGAGTTCCAGGTCTCCGGTAGCCTCTGGAACTGCCGATCTGCGGCCAACAAGGCAGAGTTCATCTCAGCCTATGCCTCCCTCCAGTCCCTCGACTTCTTGGCACTGACGGAAACATGGATCACCACAGATAACACTGCTACTCCTACTGCTCTCTCCTCGTCCGCCCACGTGTTCTCGCACACCCCGAGAGCTTCTGGTCAGCGGGGTGGTGGCACCGGGATCCTCATCTCTCCCAAGTGGTCTTTCTCTCTTTCTCCCCTTACCCATCTGTCTATCGCCTCCTTTGAATTCCATGCTGTCACAGTTACCAGCCCTTTCAAGCTTAACATCCTTATCATTTATCGCCCTCCAGGTTCCCTTGGAGAGTTCATCAATGAGCTTGATGCCTTGATAAGCTCCTTTCCTGAGGACGGCTCACCTCTCACAGTTCTGGGCGACTTTAACCTCCCCACGTCTACCTTTGACTCATTCCTCTCTGCCTCCTTCTTTCCACTCCTCTCCTCTTTTGACCTCACCCTCTCACCTTCCCCCCCTACTCACAAGGCAGGCAATACGCTTGACCTCATCTTTACTAGATGCTGTTCTTCCACTAACCTCATTGCAACTCCCCTCCAAGTCTCCGACCACTACCTTGTATCCTTTTCCCTCTCGCTCTCATCCAACACTTCCCACACTGCCCCTACTCGGATGGTATCGCGCCGTCCCAACCTTCGCTCTCTCTCCCCCGCTACTCTCTCCTCTTCCATCCTATCATCTCTTCCCTCTTGCTCAAACTTTCTCCAACCTCCAACAATCTCCTGATTCTGCCTCCTCAACCCTCCTCTCCTCCCTTTCTGCATCCTTTGACTCTCTATGTCCCCTATCCTCCAGGCCGGCTCGGTCCTCCCCTCCCGCTCCGTGGCTCGACGACTCATTGCGAGCTCACAGAACAGGGCTCCGGGCAGCCGAGCGGAAATGGAGGAAAACTCGCCTCCCTGCGGACCTGGCATCCTTTCACTCCCTCCTCTCTACATTTTCCTCCTCTGTCTCTGCTGCTAAAGCCACTTTCTACCATTCTAAATTCCAAGCATCTGCCTCTAACCCTAGGAAGCTCTTTGCCACCTTCTCCTCCCTCCTGAATCCCCCCTCCTCCCTCTCTGCAGATGACTTCGTCAACCATTTTGAAAAGAAGGTCGACGACATCCGATCCTCGTTTGCTAAGTCAAACGACACCGCTGGTTCTGCTCACACTGCCCTACCCTATGCTCTGACCTCTTTCTCCCCTCTCTCTCAGATGAAATCTCGCGTCTTGTGACGGCCGGCCGCCCAACAACCTGCCCGCTTGACCCTATCCCCTCCTCTCTTCTCCAGACCATTTCCGGAGACCTTCTCCCTTACCTCACCTCGCTCATCAACTCATCCCTGACCGCTGGCTACGTCCCTCCCGTCTTCAAGAGAGCGAGAGTTGCACCCCTTCTGAAAAAACCTACACTCGATCCCTCCGATGTCAACAACTACAGACCAGTATCCCTTCTCTCTTTTCTCTCCAAAACTCTTGAGCGTGCCGTCCTTGGCCAGCTCTACCGCTATCTCTCTCAGAATGACCTTCTTGATCCTAATCAGTCAGGTTTCAAGACTAGTCATTCAACTGAGACTGCTCTTCTCTGTATCACGGAGGCGCTCCGCACTGCTAAAGCTAACTCTCTCTCCTCTGCTCTCATCCTTCTAGACCTATCGGCTGCCTTCGATACTGTGAACCATCAGATCCTCCTCTCCACCCTCTCCGAGTTGGGCATCTCCGGCGCGGCCCACGCTGGATTGCGTCCTACCTGACAGGTCGCTCCTACCAGGTGGCGTGGCGAGAATCTGTCTCCTCACCACGCGCTCTCACCACTGGTGTCCCCCAGGGCTCTGTTCTAGGCCCTCTCTTATTCTCGCTATACACCAAGTCACTTGGCTCTGTCATAACCTCACATGGTCTCTCCTATCATTGCTATGCAGACGACACACAATTAATCTTCTCCTTTCCCCCTTCTGATGACCAGGTGGCGAATCGCATCTCTGCATGTCTGGCAGACATATCAGTGTGGGTGACGGATCACCACCTCAAGCTGAACCTCAGCAAGACGGAGCTCCTCTTCCTCCCGGGGAAGGACTGCCCGTTCCATGATCTCGCCATCACGGTTGACAACTCCATTGTGTCCTCCTCCCAGAGCGCTAAGAACCTTGGCGTGATCCTGGACAACACCCTGTCGTTCTCAACTAACATCAAGGCGGTGTCCCGTTCCTGTAGGTTCATGCTCTACAACATCCGCAGAGTACGACCCTGCCTCACACAGGAAGCGGCGCAGGTCCTAATCCAGGCACTTGTCATCTCCCGTCTTGATTACTGCAACTCGCTGTTGGCTGGGCTCCCTGCCTGTGCCATTAAACCCCTACAACTCATCCAGAACGCCGCAGCCCGTCTGGTGTTCAACCTTCCCAAGTTCTCTCACGTCACCCCGCTCCTCCGCTCTCTCCACTGGCTTCCAGTTGAAGCTCGCATCCGCTACAAGACCATGGTGCTTGCCTATGGAGCTGTGAGGGGAACGGCACCTCAGTACCTCCAGGCTCTGATCAGGCCCTACACCCAAACAAGGGCACTGCGTTCATCCACCTCTGGCCTGCTCGCCTCCCTACCACTGAGGAAGTACAGTTCCCGCTCAGCCCAGTCAAAACTTTTCGCTGCTCTGGCCCCCAATGGTGGAACAAACTCCCTCACGACGCCAGGACAGCGGAGTCAATCACCACCTTCCGGAGACACCTGAAACCCCACCTCTTCAAGGAATACCTAGGATAGGGTAAGTAATCCTTCTCACCCCCCTAAAAAGATTTAGATGCACTATTGTAAAGTGGCTGTTCCACTGGATGTCATAAGGTGTATGCACCAATTTGTAATTCGCTCTGGATAAGAGCGTCTGCTAAATGACTTAAATGTAAATGTAAATCACGTTGAGGGAGAGGTTGTTGTCCTGCCACCACACGGCGAGGTCTCTGACCTCCTCCCTATAGGCTGTCTCATTGTTGTCAGTGATCATGCCTACCACTGTTGTGTCATTGGCAAACTTAATGATGGTGTTGGAGTCGTGCCTGACCATGCAGTCATGAGTGAACAGGGAGTACAGGGGGGGGGGACTGAGCACTGTTGGGGCGGTATGCAAATTGGAGTGGGTCTAGGGTTTCTGGGATAATGGTGTTGATGTGAGCCATGACCAGCCTTTCAAAGCACATCATGGCTACAGATGTGAATGCTATGGGTCGGTAGTCATTTTGGCAGGTTACCTTAGTGGTCTTGGGCACAGGGACTGTGTGCTTGAAACATGTTGTTATTACAGACTCAGTCAGGAAGAGGTTGAAAATGTCAGTAAAGTCAACTTGCCAGTTGGTCAGCGTATTCTCCGAGTACACACCCTGGTAATCCGTCTGGCCCTGCAGCCTTGTGAATGTTGACCTGTTTAAAAGGTCTTACTCACATTGGCTGCGGAGGTCATTATAACGCAGTCGTCCGGAACAGCTGATGCTCTCATGCATGTTTCAGTGTTACTTGCCTCGAAGTGAACATAGAAGTAATTTAGCTCGTCTGGTAGACTATTGTGGGCAGCTCGCAGCTCTGCTTCCCTTTGTAGTCTGTAATAGTTTGCAAGCCCTGCCACATCCAACGAGTGTCAGAGCTGGTGTAGTAGGATTCAATCTTAGTCCTGTATTGATGCTTTGCCTGTTTCATGGTTCGACAGAGGGCATGGCGGGATTTCTTTTAAGCTTCCGGGTTAGAGACCCGCGACTTTGAAAGCAGCAGCTCTACCCCTTATCTCAGTGCGGATGTTGCCTGTAATCCATGGCTTCTGGTTGGGGTATGTCTGTTGGGTATCACTGTGGGGACGACATCATCAATGCACTTATTGATGAAGCCAATGCCTGATGTGGTGTACTCCTCAATGCCATCGGAAGAATCCCGGAACATATTCCAGTCTGTGATAGCAAAACAGTCCTGTAGCTTAGCATCTGCTTCATCTAACCACTTTTTTATTGATCTAGTCACTGGTGCTTCCTGCTTTATTTTTGCTTGTAAGCAGGAATCAGAAGGATATAATTGCGGTCAGATTTGTATGCCTCTCTGTGTGTGGAGTATAGGTGGTCCAGAGTTTTTTTCCCTCTGGTTGCACATTTAACATGCTGATAGAAATGAGGTTAAACGGTTTTAAGTTTCCCTGCATTAAAGTCCCCGGCCACAAGGAGCACCGCCTCTGGATGAGCGTTTTCCTGTTTCCTTATGGCCGTATAAAGCTCATTGAATGTGGCCCTACTGCCAGCGTCGGTTTGTGGTGACAAATAGACAGCTACGAAGAATATAGATGAAAAAATAGTGTGGGCTACAGCTTATCATGAGATACTCTACCTCAGGTGAGCAAAACCTCAAGACTTCCTTAGATTTTGTGCACCAGCTGTTGTTTACAAATATACACAGACCGCCAACCCTTGTCTTTCCAGATCTATGTTATACATGTCGTCGTTCAGCCAAGACTCGGTGAAACAGTTTTTAAAGAGATGGGTGGGGCTAAAGCTTAACGGGGTGTGAACGATGCTAAATGGGTGTAGAGAAGGAAGAGATCTCCAGTAAGTGTACCAAAACATTCACAGGCCATTTTCTCAAAAGTGGGGTTTATAAGTTGATCAACTTTCAAAGCAAAATTACTTTGACATTGTTCCTCAATTGCAGGGTATTATATACCATTTCTAGCTCTGAGTCTTTAGTTTTGTCCAATGTAAAAAAAAAACTATTTCAAATTTTGCTACATGAGACCGAATCCAGGTGGTCGGTCACATATGGTGTTTAGTTTAGGCTGCTATGGTGTTCACTTTGAACCAGGTCCAAATGTAGCATGCCATGGGTCTAGCTGTTATCCCAATCTAAATATAGCCCAGAATGTCCTGGTGATGCTGGGTGATGAGGGGTGCTGTGAGTCCCCTGCACATGACACAGAGGAGCCCACTGTCTTTGAGGGAAACCCACGGCACGAGGTGCAGCACGCATCACCGGCACATACACATACTGCACGGACACACGCTGCACAGGCACACACACATGCTGCATGGACACACACTGCACAGGCACACACACATGCTGCAAAGGCCCACGCCCATTGCATACACACACACACACCCATTTGCTGCACACAAAACACTCTGCACACAGAGCAGTGACCAAGCTGCACTTCTTAGATTAGAAAATAATTAATTGGTGTAATTAATAGGATGAAAGCTCCACCGAGCACTATGGTAGAGTAAAGTTCCATCCCAAATCTACCCCTAAAGGTTACATCAATTTATACGCAACTGCTGTATTGTTATGGCAACCCTGTATCATCCATGTCTCAATAACCAATCAGACTGCTGTATTGTATGCCTGTGTGTTGTTATGGCAACCCTGTATCATCCATGTCTCAATAACCAATCAGACTGCTGTATTGTATGCCTGTGTATTGTTATGGCAACCCTGTATCATCCATGTCTCAATAACCAATCAGACTGCTGTATTGTATGCCTGTGTATTGTTATGGCAACTGTTACGAATCCCTTTTGGCCCGACGGTCTAGGGGGGGATGGTAATGAGACCCGTAACATAACTCATGCAAATTATTATTGTGACAAAGTAAAAGTGTGAACGAAATAACCACGACAACAGAAATCTACCGTCAAACTCTAGGTTTATTTATAAACACACGGTAATGGGGGGAGCAGGAAAAGGGGCTGAGCTGGACCCAAGGAAAGAAACAATAAGTATTCAAAAACACCCCTAAGCTAGACTAGCCTACTTTAACAACAGCTAACTAACTAACCAAAAATACAGTGGGTGGTCTGCCCAGTTCTAACTAGTGTATTTAACAAAGTTCACCTACGGGTAGTGTATGCCCATGGGCGACTTGTCTTGGTTTCCCCCTTTTCCCACCAGCAACAAACAAACACCATAACCAAAAACAATACTCACAGGTGATGACAAAGTGCTATGGAGGTGCTTTAAACAAAATAAGAGGTTTAAGACACAAAGCGAGAGTGAAACACAGAGACCTACAGACATGGCATTACAGAGAGATTGAGCTGAGCTGAGCTGAGCTGAGCTTTAGAACAAACAAATGATGGGGTTTTTAAACCATGGGGAAGGAACTGTGATAGGTCAGGAAATAGGAGGAGGTGTGTCTTCTGATTGATGATTGATTGGAGAGTGATGATTTTCACCTGTGAGGGGAGAAGGAGAGAAAAGAAACACACACACAGGATACACACAGACACAGGATAACTGTATCCGTAACAGCAACCCTGTATCATACATGTCTCAATAACCAATCAGACTGCTGTATTGTATGCCTGTGTATTGTTATGGCAACCCTGTATCATCCATGTCTCAATAACCAATCAGACTGCTGTATTGTATGCCTGTGTATTGTTATGGCAACCCTGTATCATCCATGTCTCAATAACCAATCAGACTGCTGTATTGTATGCCTGTGTATTGTTATGACAACTATGTATCATCCATGTCTCAATAACCAATCAGACTGCTGTATTGTATGCCTGTGTATTGTTATGGCAACCCTGTATCATCCATGTCTCAATAACCAATCAGACTGCTGCATTGTATGCCTGTGTATTGTTTGGCAACCCTGTATCATCCATGTCTCAATAACCAATCAGACTGCTGTATTGTATGCCTGTGTATTGTTATGGCAACCCTGTATCATCCATGTCTCAATAACCAATCAGACTGCTGTATTGTATGCCTGTGTATTGTTATGGCAACCCTGTATCATCCATGTCTCAATAACCAATCAGACTGCTGTATTGTATGCCTGTGTATTGTTATGGCAACCCTGTATCATCCATGTCTCAATAACCAATCAGACTGCTGTATTGTATGCCTGTGTATTGTTATGGCAACCCTGTATCATCCATGTCTCAATAACCAATCAGACTGCTGTATTGTATGCCTGTGTATTGTTATGGCAACCCTGCATCATCCATGTCTCAATAACCAATCAGACTGCTGTATTGTATGCCTGTGTATTGTTATGACAACCCTGTATCATCCATGTCTCAATAACCAATCAGACTGCTGTATTGTATGCCTGTGTATTGTTATGGCAACCCTGTATCATCCATGTCTCAATAACCAATGACTGCTGTATTGTATGCCTGTGTGTTGTTATGGCAACCCTGTATCAATGCACATCAATGTCTCAATAACCAACCAGACTGCTGTATTGTATGCCTGTGTATTGTTATGGCAACCCTGCATCATCCATGTCTCAATAACCTATCAGACTGCTGTATTGTATGCCTGTGTATTGTTATGGCAACCATGTATCAATGCACATCAATGTCTCAATAACCAATCAGACTGCTGTATTGTATGCCTGTGTATTGTTATGGCAACTCTTTATCATTCATGTCTCAATAACCAATCAGACTGCTGTATTGTATGCCTGTGTATTGTTATGGCAACCCTGTATCATCCATGTCTCAATAACCAATCAGACTGCTGTATTGTATGCCTGTGTATTGTTATGACAACTACGTATCATCCATGTCTCAATAACCAATCAGGCTGCTGTATTGTATGCCTGTGTATTGTTATGGCAACCCTGTATCATCCATGTCTCAATAACCAATCAGACTGCTGCATTGTATGCCTGTGTATTGTTATGGCAACCCTGTATCATCCATGTCTCAATAACCAATCAGACTGCTGCATTGTATGCCTGTGTATTGTTATGGCAACCCTGTATCATCCATTTCTCAATAACCAATCAGACTGCTGTATTGTATGCCTGTGTATTGTTATGGCAACCCTGTATCATCCATGTCTCAATAACCAATCAGACTGCTGTATTGTATGCCTGTGTATTGTTATGGCAACCCTGTATCATCCATGTCTCAATAACCAATCAGACTGCTGTATTGTATGCCTGTGTATTGTTATGGCAACCCTGTATCATCCATGGCTCAATAACCAATCAGACTGCTGTATTGTATGCCTGTGTATTGTTATGGCAACCCTGCATCATCCATGTCTCAATAACCAATCAGACTGCTGTATTGTATGCCTGTGTATTGTTATGACAACCCTATATCATCCATGTCTCAATAACCAATCAGACTGCTGTATTGTATGCCTGTGTATTGTTATGGCAACCCTGTATCATCCATGTCTCAATAACCAATCAGACTGCTGTATTGTATGCCTGTGTATTGTTATGGCAACCCTTTATCATCCATGTCTCAATAACCAATGACTGCTGTATTGTATGCCTGTGTGTTGTTATGGCAACCCTGTATCAATGCACATCAATGTCTCAATAACCAACCAGACTGCTGTATTGTATGCCTGTGTATTGTTATGGCAACCCTGCATCATCCATGTCTCAATAACCAATCAGACTGCTGTATTGTATGCCTGTGTATTGTTATGGCAACCCTGTATCAATGCACATCAATGTCTCAATAACCAATCAGACTGCTGTATTGTATGCCTGTGTATTGTTATGGCAACTCTTTATCATTCATGTCTCAATAACCAATCAGACTGCTGTATTGTATGCCTGTGTGTTGTTATGGCAACCCTGTATCATCCATGTCTCAATAACCAATCAGACTGCTGTACTTTATTGTTCAGACCAAATCCAAACATATTATGACAAATTATTTGATGAATCAAATATATTGTTGCCATGCTGACAATACTGTATGTATATTATGTATTGGTCACTTATACGCTACTATAATTTAAAGTGTAATATTATTTAAAGACAAATAGGATGCCTTATATTTAGTACTTATTTTGTCCGAAGTTAAGTCCAACAAGCTGTGGTCTGTAGGTACCTACCACCCTCTGCTGGTCACAAGGACAGATTGCAGTTGCATTCAAGGTGAGCGTCGATATCACAGGTATCTACGTCTGAAATTAGAAAAACTACAAAGTAAATGTATTCCTACTTGTCATAAATGATGGAAAATCTACAATGTGTGTATACATGTGATGATTAAGTTTTGCGCCACCACAGAATTGTGAAAACATTTAATTAACTTAATTCATAATCCTCCTTTTTCTCCCACCAAAGCATTCATTTGATGGGGTAACTAGCCTACCCTTATGGTAAACTTTACACCACTCCAGCCGACGCTTGGCATTGAGCACTCGGCCATAGAAACATCTCATGAAACTCTCGATGAACAGTTCTTGTGCTGATTTTACACGCTTCAGCACTCCACGGTCCCATTCGGTGAGATTGTGTTGCCTACCACTTCACAGCTGAGCCATTGTTGCTCCTAGACATTTCCACTTCACAATAACAGCACTTACAGTTGACCGGGGCAGCAAGAAGCAGGGCAGACATTTGACGAACTGTTGGAAAGGTGGAATCCTATGACCGTGCCACGTTAAAAGTCACTGAGCTCTTCAGTAAGGCCATTGCACTGCCAATGTTACCGATGGAGATTGCATGGCTGTGTGCTCAATTTTATACACCTGTCAGCAACGGGTGTCGCTGAAATAGCCTAATCCACTCATTTGAAGGGGTGTCCACACATTGTGTATACATACACACACAACCGTTCAAATGTTTTGCATCACTTAGAAAAATATCCTTGTTTTTTTTGTCCATTAAAATAACATCAAAATGATCAGAAATACTGTAGACATTGTTAATGTTGTAAATTACCATTGTAGCTGGAAACGGCTGATTATTTATGGGATATCTACATAGGCGTACAGAGGCCCATTATCAGCAACCATCACTCCTGTGTTCCAATGGCACGTTGTGTTAGCTAATCGAAGTTCATCATTTTAAAAGGCTAATTCATCATTACAAAACCCTTTTGAAATTGTTAGCACAGCTGAAAACTGTTCTTCTGATTAAAGGAGCAATAAAACTGGCCTTCTGTAGACTAGTTGAGTATCTGGAGCATCAGCATTTGTGGGGTTGATTACAGGCTCAAAAGGGCCAGAAACAAATACATATCTTCTGAAACTTGTCAGTCTATTCTTGTTCTGAGAAATGAAGGCTATTCCATGAAAGAAATTGCCAAGAAACTGAAGATCTCGTACAACGCTGAGTACTACTTCCTTCACAGAACAGGCTCTAACCGGAATAGAAAGAGGAGTGGGAGGCCCCGGTGCACAACTGAGCAAGAGGACAAGTACATTAGAGTGTCTAGTTTGAGAAACAGACTCCTCACAAGTCCTCAACTGGCAGCTTCATTAAATAGTACCCACAAAACACCAGTCTCAATGTCAACAGTGAAGAGTCGACTACGGGACTGTGGATGCTGGCCATCCACAAGTAACTTCCAGTTACCCCGGTACTTTTCTGAAAACAACATTTCATTAAATAACAAAAAAAGTTTTTAAAAACTAGCCACTTATTTGCCTTCATAGTTTGTTTTCCTTAAGGTTGACCATCATCCACATATCACATTTTTACCAAACTTAGCTTTTTTGCATCAGCATTTGAACATATTTCTTAGGGTGTCTAGTTACACCATGTTACCCTACCTGCTGCCAAATTTATGTCCAAATCTAGCCTACCTATTATGCTGTAGGATTACACTAGTATTTTTAACATGATCATTTCAGAACAAATATCAGAAATCGCCAGCTCATAGTTTCAATCTTTCTGCGCTTCTGATGTCATGTGCACTTCGGCCGCTTCCTGTAGTCTCTCCCTGTTTGTTATTTTAATAATATAAACTATTTTGAGGTGATGAATTACAATGGGTAATTTCCTCTATTCTAAATTCATGTATGGTTATCATGCAAGCAATAGGTCTACTGTGATTTAGTTTAGAGAGATAATGTCGTCATTCTGGCTAATTGAGCTGGTATAATTGACATTTTGTAACCACAATTTTGTAACCACTCCTTCTTTCAATTAGGACTAATTGGAAAAGCTGTTCAAAAGAGGACATTGTATTCCTTTTTTTTTGTACTCCCTGAAGAAGGCCATGCAGCCGAAACGCGTCTGTTTTTTAAAACGTTTTTTTTTCTATTGAACATGCCATTCTAATAAAGGCATTTTAATTAATTATATGAAGAGTGCCTTGGTCCTCCTTTCTTTTTGATGACCAAGATATATTAATGTTGTATTTTGCATTATTCTTACAAGTTTTACCATCTCAATTGGGTTGAAGTCGGGGGATTGTGGAAGCCAGGTCATCTGATGCAGCACTCCATCACTCTCCTTCTTGGTAAAAGAGCCCTAACACAGCCTGGAGGTGTGTTTTGGGTCATTGTCCTGTTGAAAAACAAATGATAGTCCCACTAAGCACAAACCAGATGGGTTTGCGTATCGCTGCAGAATGCTGTGGTAGCCATGCTGGTTTAGTGTGTCTTCAATTCTAAATAAATTACAGACAGTGTCACCAGCAAAGCATCCCCACAACATCACACCTCCTCCATGCTTCACGGTGGGAACCACACATGCAGAGATCATCCGTTCACCTATTTTGCTTCTCACAAAGACACAGCGGTTGGAACCAAAAATGTAAAATTAACCTCATCAGACCAAAGTACAAATGTCCACCAGTCTAAATGTCCATTGCTCATGTTCCTTGGCCCAAGCAAGTCTCTTCTTCTAATTGGTGTCCTTCAGTAGTGGTTTATTTGCAGCAATTCGACCATGAAGGCCTGATTCAAAATTATGTCATGGCCTTAGAAGCTTCTGATAGGCTAATTGACATTATTTGAGTCAATTGGAGGTGTACCTGTGGATGTATTTCAAGGCCTACCTTCAAACTCAGTGCCTCTTTGCTTGACATCATGTGAAAATCAAAAGAAATCAGGCAAGACCTCAGAAAAACAAATTGTAGACCTCCACAAGTCTGGTTCATCCTTGGAAACAATTTCCAAATGCCTGAAGGTACCACATTCATCTGTACAAACAATAGTATGCATGTATAAACACTATGGGACCACGCAACCGTCATACCACTCAGGAAGGAGACATGTTCTGTCCCCTAGAGATGAACGTACTTTGGTGCGAAAAGTGCAAATCAATCCAAGAACAACAGCAAAGGACCTTGGGAAGATGCTGGAGGAAACCGGTACAAAAGTATCAATATCCACAGTAAAACGAGTCCTATATCAACATAACATGAAATCAACATAACATGAAAGGCCGCTCAGCAAGGAAGAAGCCACTGCTCCAAAACCGCCATCATAACACCAGACTAAGGTTTGCAATTCCACATGGGGACAAAGATCATACTTTTTGGAGAAATGTCCTCTGGTCTGATGAAACAAAAATAGAATTGTTTGGCCATAATGACCATAGTTATGTTTGGAGGAAAAAGGGGGAGGCTTGCAAGCCGATGAACACCATCCCAACCGTGAAGCACGGGGGTGGCAGCATCATGTTGTGAGGGTGCTTTGCTGCAGGAGGGACAAGTGCACTTCCCAAAATAGATGGCATCATGAGGCTGGACAATTATGTGGATATATTGAAGCAACATGAAGACATCAGTCTGGAAGTTAAAGCTTGGTCTCAAATGGGTCTTCCAAAATGGACAATGACCCCAAGCATACTTCCAAAGTTGTGGTAAAATGGCTTAAGGACAACAAAGTTAAGGTATTGGAGTGGCCATCAAAGTCCTGACCTCAATCCCATAGAACATTTGTGGGCAGAACTGAAAAAGCATGTGCGAGCAAGGAGGCCTACAAACCTGACTCAGTTACACCAGCTCTGTCAAGAGCAATGGGCCAAAATTCACCCAATTTATTGTGGGAAGGTTATGGAAGGCTACCCGAAAAATGTGTCCCAATTAAACCATTTAAAGGCAATGCAACCAAATACTAATTGAGTGTATGTAAACTTCTGACCCACTGGAAATGTGATGAAAGAAATTAAAGCTAAAATAAATCCCTCTCTACAGTCGTGGCCAAAAGTTTTGAGAAGGAACCCAATATAAATGTTCAAAGTTTGCTGCTTCAGTGTCTTTAGATATTTTTGTCAGATGTTACTATGGAGTACTATAGTATAATTATAAGTGTTTCATGTCAAAGGCTTTTAGTGAGGGAAAAAAATAATTTGATCCCCTCCTGATTTTGTACGTTTGCCCACTGACCAAGAAATGATCAGTCTATCATTTTAATGAACAACAACAAAATCCAGAAAAAAAATGTCAAATGTCAAAAATGTTATAAATTGATTTGCATTTTAATGGAGGGAAATAAGTATTTGACCCCTCTGCCAAACATGACTTTGTGATTGTCAACAAGGGTTTTGCCACCAAGTACTGAGGTCAGACGTTTCTTGTAGTTGGCCACCAGGTTTGCACACATCTTAGGAGGGATTTTGGCCCACTCCTCTTTGCAGATGTTCTCCAAGTCATTAAGGTTTCGAGGCTGACGTTTGGCAACTCGAATCTTCAGCTCCCTCCACAGATTTTCTATGGGATTAAAGGTCTGGAGACTGTTTAGGCCACTCCAGTACCTTGAGCCACTACTTTGTTGCCTTGGCCGTGTGTTTTGGGTCATTGTCACGCTGGAATACCCATCCACAAACCATTTAATGCCCTGGCTGAGGGAAGGAGGTTCTCACCCAAGATTTGACGGTACATGGCCCGTCCATCGTCCCTTTGATGCGGTGAAGTTGTCCTGTCCCCTGAGCAGAAAAACACCCCCATAATGTTTCCACCTCCATGTTTGACGGTGAGGATGGTGTTCTTGGGGTCAAAGGCAGCATTCCTCCTCCACCAAACACGGCAAATTGAGTTGATGCCAAAGAGCTCCATTTTGGTCTCATCTGACCACAACACTTTCCCCCAGTTGTCCTCTGAATGATTCAGATGTTCATTGGCAAACTTCAGACGGGCATGTATATGTGCTTTCTTGAGCAGGGGGACCTTGCGGGCGCTGCAGGATTTCAGTCCTTCACGGCGTAGTGCGTTACCCATTGTTTTCTTGGTGACTATGGTCCCAGCTGCTTTGAGATCATGGACAAGATCCTCCAGTGTAGTTCTGGGCTAACTCCTCACCGTTCTCATGATCATTGCAACTCCATGAGGTGAGATCTTGCATGGAGCCCCAGGCCGAGGGAGATTGAGAGTTATTTTGTGCTTCTTCCATTTACAAATAATCGCACCAACTGTTGTCACCTTCTCACCAAACTGCTTGGCGATGGTCTTGTAGCCCATTACAGCCTTGTGTGGGTCTACAATCTTGTCCCTGACATCCTTGGAGAGCTCTTTGGTCTTGGTCATGGTGGAGAGTTTCGAATCTGATTGATTGCTTCTGTGGACAGGTGTCTTTTATACAGGTAACAAACTGAGATTAGGAGCACTCCCTTTAAGAGCAAATCAATTTATAACATTTTGGACATGCGTTTTCCTGGATTTTGTTGTTTTTATTCTGTCTCTCAGTGTTCAAATAAACCTACCATTAAAATTAGACTGAGCATTTCTTTGTCAGTGGGAAAACATACAAAATCAGCAGGGGATCAAATACTTTGTTCCCTCACTGTACATGAAGTTGACGCAAGAGTCAATATTTGCAGTGTTGACCCTTCTGTTTCAAAGCGTCTCCAATCCACCCTGGCATGCTGTCAATTAACTTCTGGGCCACATCCTGACTGATGGCTGCCCATTCTTCCATAATGAATGCTTGGAGTTTGTCAGAATTTGTGTGGGGGGGGGTTATGTCCACCCGCCTCTTGAGGATTGACCACAAATTCTCAATGGGATTAAATTCTGGGGAGTTTCCTGGCCATGGACCAGTTTTGTTCCCCGAGCCACTTAGTTAACATTTTTGCCTTATGGCAAGGTGCTCCATCATGCTGGAAAAGGCATTGTTCATCACCAAACTGTTCCTGGATGGTTGGGAGTAGATGCTCTCGGAGGATGTGTTGGTACCATTGTTTATTCATGACTGTGTTCTTAGGCAAAATTGTGAGTGAACCCAATCCCTTGGCTGAGAAGCAACCCCACACATGAATGGTCTCAGGATGCTTTACTGTTGGCATGACACAGGACTGATGGTAGCGCTCACCTTGTCTTCTCCGGACCAGCTTTTTTCCGGCTGACCCAAACAATCGGAAAGGGGATTCATCAGAGAAAATGACTTTACCCCAGTCCTCAGCAGTCCAATCTCTGTACCTTTTGCAGAATATCAGTCTGTCCCTGATGTTTTTTCCGGAGAGAAGTGACTTCTTTGCTGCCCTTCATGACACCAGGCCATCCTCCAAAAGTCTTCGCCTCACTGTGCGTGCAGATACACTCACACCTGCCTGCTGCCATTCCTGAGCAAGCTCTGTACTGGTGGTGCCCCGATCCCGCAGCTGAAACAACTTTAGGAGGCGGTCCTGGCCCCTGCTGGACTTTCTCGGGCGCCCTGAAGCCTTCTTCACAACAATTTAAACGCTATCCATGAAGTTCTTGATGATACGATAAATGGTTGATTTAGGTGCAATCTTACTGGCAGCAATATCCTTGCCTGTGAAGCCCGTTTTGTGCAAAGCAATGACGATGGCATTTGTTTCCTTGCAGGTAACCATGATTGACAGAGGAAGAACAATGATTCCAAGCACCACCCTCCTTTTGAAGCTTCCAGTCTGTTTTTCAAACTCAATCAGCAAGACAGAGTGATCTCTCTTCAGGGCTGAAATGCAGTGGAAATGGTTTTTGGGGATTCAGATCGTTTGCATGGCAAAGAGGGACTTTGCAATGAATTGCAATTCATCTGATCACTCTTCATAACATTCTGGAGTATATGCAAATTGCCATCATACAAACTGAGGCAGCAGACTGAAAATGAATAGTTGTGTCATTCAAAACTTTTGGCCACGACTGTACTATTATTCTGACATTTCACATTCTTAAAATAAAGTGGGAATCCTAACTGACCTAAGACAGGGAATTTTTAAGAGGATTAAATGTCAGGAATTGTGAAAAACTGAGTTTAAATGTATTTGGCTAAGGCGTATGTAGACTTCCGACTTCAACTGTACATGAAATTAGTTGCAAAATGAGTAGCAAATATAGTCAAGACATTGACAAGGTTATAAATAATGATTTTTAATTTAAATAATAAATTGTGTCCTTTAAACTTTGCTTTCATCAAAGAATCTTCCATTTGCAGCAATTACACCCTTGCAGACATTTGGCATTCGAGTTGTCAATTTGTTGAGGTAATCTGAAGAGATTTCACCCCATGCTTCCTGAAGCACCTCCCACAAGTTGAATTGGCTAGATGGGCACTTCTTACCTACCATACGGTCAAGCTGCTCCCACAACAGCTCAATAGGGTTGAGATCCTATTACTGTGCTGGCCACTCCATTATAGACAGAATACCAGCTGACTGCTTCTTCCCTAAATAGTTCTTGCATAGTTTGGAGCTGTGCTTGGGTCATTGTCCTGTTGTAGGAGGAAATTGGCTCCAATGAAGCACCGTCCACAGGGTATGGCATTTCATTTCATTTAAGTCATTTAGCAGACGCTCTTATCCAGAGCGACTTACAAATTCAATAGAAGGTAGACTCAGAGGGTCAGGTCTTGACATGTTCCTGAATAACATAGCAACATAGCAACATAGCAACACCTGAGGGAATGGCATCTAAAACAATTGCAAAATCTTTAGGTGTTACAGGGACCTGGTAAAGTGATAAGAATTCTTTATAACTGAGTAAAAGACCCTCTGCATTTACCAGTTGGCTCACCAATAGGATATTATTTCTGAACCAATATTCTAAAAACAGAGAGGTATTTTTATACAATATATCCCGATTATTCCATATATAATATCTGTGTGGAGAAAAATTGTGTTTATAAATTAAGGACCATGATAAGAAAACCTGCTGATGAAAAGCAGAAAGTTTCACTGGAACTTTGTCAATATTATAATTGCAAAACAACATGAAGTTAAGGCCACCAAACGTAGAGAAGACATCATGAGGAATAAAATTCCAGATAGAAGTGGGTCTTCTTAGGAATTGTTTTATCCAATTGATCTTGAAAGTATTATTTAAAGTAGTAAAATCCAGAAAAAGTGTTCATTACAACAGTTTTCCTAATGTAATGGGTACGGTTTCTCCAAAGAAAGTTGAAAAGCATCTGGTCTATCTCCTTGCTTATTTTACGGTCAAGATATAAAGATAGAGCACCATATGTTAGTCTAGAGATACCTTCAGCCTTGGTTATTAGGACTCTACCTTTTAAAGATAAGTCCCTCTGTAGCCATTGATTTAGTTTCTTCTGGTTTTTTTTAATAAGAGGGTTAAAATCTAGTAAGCCTCTAGACTTCTGATCCTTTGTAATGGTTATGCCTAAATATGTAAGTTCTTCTTTTACTGGAATACCATAATATGAAGGTGTCACACAATCTTTGACAGTCATGAGTTCACATTTCTTAATGTTAAGATATAGACCAGACGCTTTGGAAAAGGATTGTATCACATTGATCGATATGGGAATTTGGTTAGCGTCTTTCAGAAAAAGTGTAGTATCGTCAGCCAGCTGGCTTATAATAATTTCTTTACCAGCTATGGAAATACCTTGTACAGGACTATTATTTAAAGAATTTGCAAGAAGTTGGGTGATTAATAAAAACAGGTACGGAGAGATAGGACAACCTTGCCTAATTCCTCTCTTTAACTCAAATCTAGGTGAGGTGCCATATTTCAATTTGATAGAGCTGTTACCATTTGCATAGAGAGTCTTAATAGCCTTACAGAAAAAATCCCCAAAGCCAAGTCTCTCAAGGGAGTGGAAGAGAAACTGATGCTCTACTGTGTCAAATGCTTTATAAAAATCTAAAAATAATATGAAGCTATCCTCAGTTATTAGGTCTGAGTAGTCAAGTACGTCTAATACTAGTCTGACATTGTTAGAAATATGTCTGTTCCTCATGAAGCCAGACTGTGTTTCATCAATGATTGCATCCAGAACTTCTTTAATTCTTTTTGCAAGTAGTGAGGCTAATATCTTATAGTCATTATTAAGAAGACAAATTGGACGCCAGTTATCGATGAGCAGCACTTCTTTTTTAGGCTTTAGGTATCAGTGTTATTAACCCCTGACTCATTGTAGGAGGGAGAACATTGTTTTTAATACTCTCTAAAAAGACTTCAAATAGGAAGGGAGCTACTTGTTCAGAAAATAATTTGTAAAATTCTGATGTAATTCCATCAACACCTGGTGATTTATTGTTCTTTAGATGTGTGATAGACTCTATAATCTCTTCAACTTTGATGGGTTCATCACACTGTTTAGATTCTATATCACTGATAGAGTGAACATTATTCAGTGAGTTAAAAAACATATCTGTGGAATCCTGACAGTACGTAGAGCTATACAATTTTCTGTAAAAATTGCTGCAGTATTTAGCGATTAATTTTTGGTCATCTGTAATAACACCATCAATGTTTAACTTATGGATAGTGTTATTTTTAGAGTGAAATTTCTCAAGTCTAAAGAAATAGGATGAATTCTGTTCTCCCTCCTCAATCCATTTTTTCCTAGATCTAATAAAGGCTCCTTCTGCTTTTAATTTATATATATTATCCAGTTTATTTTGTAACTCAATTAGTTCCATCTTCTCCTCCCCCAAGAGGTCGGCTGGGGACCTCTGAGAAAGGGAAGTTATCTTAATGATCACCTTTTCCTCCTCAGCTCTTCTGGTCTTAGCAAGATTACTACCATATTTTTTAAGATATTTGGACACCTCAAATTTAAAGAGCTCCCAGTTCTTGCAATAAGATTTTTCTTCACAAGCCCTTTCCCAAAAGTGTGAGAGCAGATCTTTAACCTCAAATGTAACTATATCATTATTTAATCATGAGCTATTTAGCTTCCAGTAGGATGCTCTACCAAGGTTCGTATCAGGGGTAAATATTTTGATATCAATGTAAATAGCCCTATGGTCTGTGAGGGGAGTAGTACAAATATTTGTAGTAACACACTCACTATCAATACATTTGGATATAAGCCAAAAATCTATTCTGGATTGTCTGGAGCCTGTTTTGTTACTCCAAGTGAATGATCTGTCGGCCGGAAACCTCTCTCCATATATCAGTAAGATCAAACTTTTCCATAAAAAGTATTAAACCCAAAATCTGATTGGTTGGCCTACCTGGGGGCCATCTATCAGTTGAATTATCTATTGTAATGTTAAAGTCCCCTCCTATCAATAAAAACGAATTGGGAAATTTAGATAACGAATGAAGTATATGTTTCTCTATAGATTCAAGCAACTCATCATTCTCATGTTTGGTGTTGTACCCGTAGAAGTTTACAGTAATGAGTGTAATGTCATTGTAACTGATCACAAGAAGGCATGGCACTGCAAAATGGAGTGACAGCCTTCCTTCCTCAAGATCCCTTTTACCCTGTACACATCTCCCTCTTTACCACTACCAAAGAACCCCCAGACCATCACATTGCCTCCACCATGCTTGACAGATGGCGCCAAGCACACCTCCAGCATATTTTAATTTTTTCCCAGATTATCACAAATGTTTCTCTTTGTGACCCGAACACCTCAAACTTAGATTTGTCTGTCCATAACACTTTTATTCCAATCTTCCTCTGTCCAGTGTCTGTGTTCTTTTGCCCATCTTAATCTTTTTATTAGCCAGTCTGAGATATGGCTTTTTCTTTGCAACTCTGCCTAGAAGGGCAGCATCCCAGAGTCGCCTCTTCACTGTTGACATTGAGACTGGTGTTTTGCGGGCAGTATTTAATGAATGAGGACTTGTGAGGCGTCTGTTTGTCATACTAGACACTAATGTCTTCTTGCTCAGTTGTGCACCGGGGCCTCCCACTCTTTCTATTCTGTTTAGAGGCAGTTTGCGCTGTTCTGTGAAGGGAGTAGTACACAGCGTTGTACGAGATCTTCAGTTTCTTGGCAATTTCTTTTTTTCTTCTTAATTTCTCAGAACAAGAATAGACTGACGAGTTTCAGAAGATAGGTATTTGTTTCTGGCTATTTTGAGCCTGTAATCGAACCCACAAATGCTGATGATCCAGATACTCAACTAGCCTAAAGGCCAGCTTTATTGCTTCTTTAAATCAGCACAACTGTTTTCAGCTGTGCTAACATAATTGCAAAAGGGTTTTCTAATGATCAACTAGCCTTTTAAAATTCTAAACTTGAATTAGCTAACACAACATGCCATTAGAACACAGGAGTGATGGTTGCTGATAATGGGCCTCTGTACACCTATATAGATATTCCATAAAAAGAATCTGCCTTTTCCAGCTACAAAGGTCATTTACAACATTAACAATGTCTACACTGTATTTATGATACATTTGATGTTATTTTAATTGACCAAAAATGTGCTTTTCTTTCAAAAACAAGGACATTTCTAAGTGACCTCAAACTTTTGAATGGGAGTAAATATATAAATAAACTCAGCAAAAAAGAAGCGTCCTCTCACTGTCAACTGCATTTATTTTCTGCAAATGAATGTGTAAATATGTGTATGAACACAAGATTCAACAACTGAAACTGAAAAAGTTCCACAGACATGTGACTAACATAAATGGAATAATGTGTTCCTGAACAAAGGAGCGTCAAAATCAAAAGTAACAGTCAGTATCTGGTGTGGCCACCAGCTGCATTAAGTACTGCAGTGCCTCTCCTCCTCATGGACCGCAACAGATTTGCCAGTTCTTGCTGTGAGATGTTACCCTGCTCTTCCACCAAGGCAATTGCAAGTTCCCGGACATTTCTAGTGGGAATGGCCCTTGCCCTCACCCTCCGACCCAACAGGTCCCAGACGTGCTCAAAGGGATTGAGATCCGGGCTCTTCACTGGCCATGGCAGAACACTGACAATCCTGTCTTGCAGGAAATCACGCACAGAACAAGCAGTATGGCTGGTGGCATTGTCATGCTGGAGGGTCATGTCAGGATGAGCCTGCAGGAAGGGTACCACATGAGGGAGGAGGATGTCTTCCCTGAAATGCACAGCGTTGAGATCACCTGCAATGACAACAAGCTCAGTCAGATGATGCTGTGACACACCGCCCCAGACCATGACGGACCCTCCACTTCCAAATCGATCCCACTCCAGAGTACAGGCCTCGGTCGAACACTCAAGCCTTCAACGAAAAAACCCTGAATCCGGCCATCACCCCTGGTGAGACAAAACCGCGACCCGTCAGCGAAGAACTGTTTTGCCAGTCCTGTCTGGTCCAGAAACAGTGGATGTGCCCATAGGCGACTTTGTTGCCGGTGTTGTCTGGTGAGGGTCTGCCTTACAACAGGCCTACAAGACCTCAGTCCAGCCTCTCTCAGCCTATTGCGGACAGTCTGAGCACTGATGGAGGAATTGTGCGTTCCTTGCGTAACTAGGGTAATTGATGTTGCCATCCTGTACCTGTCCCGCAGGTGTGATATTCGAATGTACCGATCCTGTGCAGGTGTTGTTACACATGGTCTGCGACTGCGAGGACGATCAGCTGTCCATCCTGTCTCCCTGTAGCTCTGTCTTAGAAGTCTCACAGTAAGGACATTGCAATGTATTGCCCTGGCCACATCTGCAGTCCTCATGCCTCCTTGCAGCATACCAAGGCACGTTCACGCAGATGAGCAGGGACCCCGAGCATCTTTCTTTTGGTGCTTTACAGAGTCAGTAGAAAGGCCTCTAGTGTCCTAACCTTTCATAACTGTGACCTTAATTGCTTACCGTCTGTAAGCTGTTAGTGTTTTAACGACCGTTCCACAGTTGCATGTTCATTAATTGTTTATGGTTCATTGAACAAGCATGGGAAACAGTGTTTAAACGCTTTACAATGAAGATCTGTTTAGTTATTTGGATTTCTACAAATTATCTTTGAAAGAGACGGGCCTGAAAAAAGGACGTTTCTTTTTTTGCTGAGTTCACACACAATCTAGTTGAAGTTGGATGTTTACATACACTTAGGTTGGAGCCATTAAAACTTGTTTTTCAACCACTCCACACATGTATTGTTAAACTATAGATTTGGCAAGTCGGTTAGGACATCTACTTTGTTCATGACAAGTTATTTCTCCAACAATTGTTTACAGACAGATTATTTCACAATTCCAATGGGGCAGAAGTTTACATACAGCAAGTTGACTGTGCCTTTAAAAAAACTTTACTTTAGAAGCTTCTGATAGGCTAATTGACATTATTTGAGTCAATTGGAGCTGCATCTGTGGATGTATTTCAAGGCCTACCTTCAAACTCAGTGTCTCTTTGCTTGACATAATGGGAAAATCAAAAGAAAATCAGACAAGACCCCAGAAAAACAAATTGTAGACCTCCACAAGTCTGGTTCATCCTTGGGAGCAATTTCCAAATGCCTGAAGGTACCACGTTCATCTGTACAAACAATAGTACGCAACTATAAACATCATCATTATGTTTGGAGGAAAAAGGATTGGCTTGCAAGCCGAAAAAACCCTCCCAACCGTGAAGCACGGGGGTTGGCAGCCTCATGTTGTGGGGTCTTCCAAATGGACAATGACCCCAAGCATACTTCCAAAGTTGTGGCAAAATTGCTTAAGGACCACAAAGTCAAGGTTTTGGAGTGGCCATCAAAGTCCTGACCTCAATCCTATAGAAGATATGTGGGCAGAACTGAAAAAGCATGTGCAAGCAAAGAGGCCTACAAACCTGACTCAGTTACACCAGCTCTGTCAGGAGGAATTAGCCAAAATTCACCCAACTTATTGTGGGAAGCATGTGTAAGGCTGCCCGAAACATTTGACCCAAGTTCAACAATTTAAAGGCAATGCTACCAAATACTAATGGAATGTATGTAAACTTCTGACCCACTGGGAATGTGAATAAATAAATAAATAAAAGCTGAAATATATAATTCTCTATTATTCTGACATTTCACATTCTTAAAATAAAAGTGGTGATCCTAACTGACCGAAGACAGGGAATTTTTACTAGGATTAAAATGTCAGGAATTGTGAAAAACTAAGTTTAAATGTATCGGGCTAAGGTGTATGTAAACTTCCGACTTCAACTGTACATACTTTTCATCAATTTACAATGTTGGCTATTTTCCCCCTCCTCTCCCCCTGTATGGCCGTGTAGGGATAGTGGGGATTGAATCCCTCTACACAGACATTCTGCGATGCTCCTCAGTGTCAACGGGTGGAGGGGGAGGAGAGGGGGTAAAGTTAGGGTTCCGGGTTGGGTCTACAGAGCATGCCGGGTGAGGAGAGGATTTGTGGGTCGGGGCAACACCACCACTTTTCATACTGGTAAGATAACCACAAAGAGAGAAAAGGGATGATTGATTTCTCTGTCACATAGGAAGTTTCATGTGTGAAAAAATATATACAAATGACAGCGAATCAAATTGGCGGCATCAAAACTGCTCAATGACATTTTGTCATGGGCTTGCTGTGACTACTAGTTCGTCATTTGTTTCTATTTCTCTACTGGCTAGAATATAGAGTAGGTTATGCACAATGGCCTCTTCTCTCTGTGTTCCTTTTGGTCTGTGAAGACAATGGGTGTTTCTTTCATGCATATTCAGTACAGATTCTGCAGAGATTTTAATGGTGTCCTATTGGTTCCTGAGATGTTAACATGTTTCTAGCCAGACATTGTAAAGATATGATACTCTGGACAGAAGCACACTCAGTGGGAGGTGAGAGCCAACTAGAGATCACCTCAGCTGGCCTTCTCAGAGCACCGGTGAAAGAGCTCCTGGAAAGAAGAACATTTAAGTATTGGAATATATCCATTAGGCCATCTCTTTGGCCCGTTCGGAAACATCACTAGATGAACGAGGAGAAGAGGTCAAAAGTGAATTGCACTGCTCCTTAAGGCCACTCTAGACAGACATTTCAACCAAGTTCCAAAAAATGCAGTAGCACACTTCCTTGAGGTAATGACTAATGTAATGCATTCCTCTATATAGCTTTCACCAAGTAATAGAACAAGCAATTACAGTAGATCATTGAGGAAAGGATTTCAGTTGGCCTTTTTAAAACTGACTCCATTGGGGATCTGAAATTGAGAGCTGAAATTTACTATACTTTAAATGCCGGGATGTCATACTCATTTCTTCTTTTAATCAAGTTGAATTCGCTGCGCACGAGGAAGAGTCGTCGTCTTTTGAGATCCACGGGTCTTACAGAAGCTGATAATCATCTGAGGGGGAGGCACTTCACCAAAATGAACGTATGGTGGGAAATAACACAGTTGCACATTAGATGACGCATTAGGCGTCACCACAGTAGGATGAGCCTAGTATCCTGACATGTTGCTGACTGCATTTGTTTTTACAACACAGTACATTATTAACGCTCTAACCACTTGGCTACCTGCCGCCCCAATAGTGCATAGACGCTAGTGCATAGACGCTGACAAAATCACCCTTCTCTATCTAGAGCGGTTGTTGAAAGGATAATGTAAGGCAGCAGGGGCCAATTGGGTTCATCAGTCAGAAACAACACACTTCCCTTTTCGTGTGTTGTGTATTTGTCTAACCCAGAACCTTATCCACAAGTCTCTTTATTAAACTGTGAATTTTACAGTCCTGTGTTCTTCATCACTCACCACAGAAGGATTTCAGCATGGCCAGAACATTTGACTAAGTATGTGTGAAGTGTCATTGCCCACAGGTAGACCTATGTGTAAGGATTTCAGCATAGCCAGAACGTTTGACTTTGTATGTGTGAAGTGTCATTGCCCACAGGTAGACCTATGTGTAAGGATTTCAGCATAGCCAGAACATTTGACTAAGTATGTGTGAAGTGTCAATGCCCACAGGTAGACCTATGTGTAAGGATTTCAGCATAGCCAGAACATTTGACTAAGTATGTGTGAAGTGTCAATGCCCACAGGTAGACCTATGTGTAAGGATTTCAGCATGGCCAGAACATTTGACTAAGTATGTGTGAAGTGTCAATGCCCACAGGTAGACCTATGTGTAAAGATTTCAGCATGGCCAGAACATTTGACTAAGTATGTGTGAAGTGTCAATGCCCACAGGTAGACCTATGTGTAAGGATTTCAGCATGGCCAGAACGTTTGACTTTGTATGTGTGAAATGTCATTGCCCACAGGTAGACCTATGTGTAAGGATTTCAGCATGGCCAGAACGTTTGACTTTGTAAGTGTGAAGTGTCATGACGTTTGCCCACAGGTAGACAGACCTATGTTTAGCAGTCTAAATCACCCCTGCAGCTCCTGCTTGCCCATATTAAGTAAATGGACTGAACTGTGGGTCAGGTTATAGAGTATTTTACCCCAATGTACACCCTTTACAAAGATTAGCAAAAATGTATTAAATCAATTAAAATACTGAGCAATATTTTATGCTACAAAAACAAATGGGAATTTATATTTTATACTAATATAACTGTTTAGAGAAATAAAAATCCCAAAAATGTTTCATGAGTGGGAGAACACGTTCAAAGGGATGATAGACCATTCCTCTATACAGAATCCTTTGTGTTTATGGACATTCCTCTTCAATTCAAACAAACCACAGGTTTTCAATTGGATAGAAGTCCTGAGACAGATTGCCATTGCAAAATGTTGATTTTGCCAATTAACAATTTTTGATGTGTACTTGGGATTATTGTCTTGCTGAAAGTTCATGATACTGTTGACCTTTTTATTTAACTAGGCAAGTCAGTTTAGAACAAATTCTTATTTACAATGATGGCCTAAGAACAGTGGGTTAACTGCCTCGTTCAAGGGAAGAGCGACCGATTTTTACCTTGTCAGCTCGAGGATTCGATCTTGCAACCTTCTGAATCAAATTTTATTGGTCACATACACATGGTTATCAGATGTTAATACGAGTGTAGCGGAATGCTTCAGGGTACTAGTCCAATGCTCTAACCACTAGGCTACCTGCCGCCCCCACCTTAAGGGCCCCAGGACAAGTGGAAGCAAAATAGCCCCATAACATCAAAGATCCACCACCATATTTTACAGTAGGAATGGGGTTATTTTCTGCATTCTCATTTCAACGCCAAACCCACCACTGGTGTGCATGGCCAAAGACATTTATTTTCACCTCTGACCAAAGCAGCAGCTACAATCAAAATGCCAATGTCATTCAGTAAACTCCAAGTGTTTACATTAGTTAATTGACATGAAAATAGGTATTCTTAGCACATTCTTTTCAGCATACAGTATAGCTCAGTATTTTATTTATTTTACTTATCTTTATCAAGGGTGTCAATAATTTCAAACCCCACTGTAAATAGGAGAAGGAACAGGTTGTAAAACACTAACTGAAGATCATTTGGGAGAATTACCATTGGGTAAGCTGTCATAAACAGAAACTTCTCCCCGTCATAAACAGAAACTTCTGTCAGAACCAAAACTTCTCCCTGTAGTGTCTAAATGCCAGTGTAGCAAAGAGTGAAGTTCATATATATTTTCGGGACTGTCACTGGCTTTAGACTTAATTTCTTAGGGTCCTCCAGTTTATTGGATTAGTCAAAACAACAGCCACCTCCAAGAAGCTGGGTGACATATCAGCATGATAGCAATGAGATTGAGAATTTAGGTGTGTTGTGAAAATGTAAGTGATATGATAAACTGATACAACAAAACATCTCCAATTTCCACAGCAGCATGTAAACCTCAGCCATACACTTTAAATATTTAAGGGTAAATGTACAAGTGATTGTTCTTTAAATAGTGGTCAGTTGCCATAATAGTCTGTCTCAAAATATCCCTTTAAAGCATCAACCCCCACACCAAATGTTCACTTCAGCCTCTCACCACCCAACTAACAGTCTTACATTGATCTACGGAATGAACCATTGAAAATATATACTATTTAATTCCAGTGTAAGTTCAGTGTTCTTTCCTATTGGTTTTCAAGGTTAAAAAGTTAATCAGTGCACACAATCCAGTTTCAGAAGTCTTCTGTACGACACATCTAACGGAGTCTCCTCGGCTGACAAGTTATGTCAGCTTGTTTTGTTTGGGCGGCTTTCCTTCGAGCAGTCTGGCGCGTTTTTGTTTGAAGGAGGAATAGATTTAAGGGATTGGGAAGCCCTACGACGTCACATGACTAAGCTAGAGGGGGTGGAGCAGTAAGGAAGAGGAGGAACCAGTTAGAAAAAAGCATGATCTTTTACAAGGCAGAGAGAGAGGACTCCCTATGAACATGTGTAATGTATGTATTCCAGAGGTATACATCTGATAGAGACGATATGAGGGAGGGGAGGAAAGAAAGGGCAGGGGAGAGTGCAAGGGTACAAGGGAAGGGAGAGAGGAAAGTGAGAGAGTTCACTCCCTGCTCATCGGTACACCAGGTGTGATATGGTTCCAGACTTAAAGTTGAGCTGATGGTTGGGGACAAAGCTGTGCTGGGGGTTTTTACGTGTGCACAAGTCTTTGCCGTACAGGCTCATGCACGAGTCACACGATACCTTGGAGCAGTTCACACAGGTGTGAGACGCCCCCGGCTTGTTACAGAACCCGCACCGCGACCCCCCCAGACTTGCTCGGTCAGCATTGGCTACCGACTTGCTGGGAAACAGCTTGGTGGCCATAAGGGGTTTCTCTACCATCTGGGGGTGGGGGTGCTGTTGGGTGAGGGTTAGGGGATGAGGGTGCATATGGGGGTGGGGAGAGTGGGTGTTGGAGTATACTGACAGCTTCTCCTTGACGGGGAGGTAGCCATCCATGGGGCGGGGTGATTTGGGGGTTGGGTACTCCTGCAGGCCACAACAGGGGGAGGGGTCGATGTCGCGACAGGCCGGGCACAGGATCATGTCACACCTAGGGCAGGAGGCCAGGCTGGAGCAGCCCAGGCCACAACCCTGACACTTCACCCCCAGAGAAGAGAGTCCGCCATGGGCTTTGAACGCCCAGCCATCCCTGGCATCCCAGGGTTCCCTGGATGAAGGTCTGGAAGGCGTCTGTCGACCTCCAACCCCAGGCCCACCCCTCTCTGTGTACAGATCAATCTCATCCAATGAGGAGAGGTGGTAGGAGGAGTAGGCATCAACAGAGGGCGGTGATTGGATAGGGAAGAAGTCAGCCAAGGGGCTGTAAGAAGGCGGGGCAGCCACAGAAAACATGGATATGGAGGTGCTGGGCCTGATGATCTCATCCTTCATGTCCTCCTCTGCATCCACAAACAGAGGTTCCTTCCTAAGGCTCAGAGAGGCTTTCAGGACAGGCTTACTGGCTGTGTGCCAATGCCCAGCTCCATCAGTCACATCCACTGACTTGGACGGCCTTCCCCCTCTCCTCAGATGGTGAGGGTGACCTATGTCCACTGGTCGCACAGAGAGCCGGGCCATGTCAGCCCCGAGGCTGTCCCGCCGCCGAAGGACCTCGGCACAGCCGGCTGCGTCGTCCCGACAGCCCCTCCGTTGCTCCAGGGCCTCCAGCTCAGAGGCTGAGCCCCGGGCCAGAGCCACCACCTCCCCAAGGAGACGACACTCTGCCTGGGCCAGGAAGAGCTCGAAGGCTAGCTGCCGGAGGTGGGCCGGGCCACCAGGGTGGTCCCGGACATGGAACTGGAGCTCGTGTTCATGGGAGTAGCCCATGGAACGCAGGAGGGAACGGAGATCGGCGTCACACAAGACAGCCTGAAGGTGGTAGACATACGGGCCTGTGAAAGTCTAGAAGGGGGAGACAAAGGAGGACATAATTATTAAGGACTGTTCCAGCAAATTCATTGAAATGCAATACAATGTTTAACCTCAGGAACCATATTAATATAGGACAACAATCCTGCCATCAGAACAGTCAGATGAGAGAAACAAGTCCATTCCAGAAGCTTTAGATGATGGTACCTTGATGCAGCGGAATTCTTTCTTCCAGGGGAAGAGCAGCAGGTTGGTGCAGACCGTCTCCAGGGTGAGGAAGGCTCTCTCCAGGCCACGCAGACTGCAACCTCTCAGGCAGCGCATGGCATTCTCCACCACCTCATAGAAGCGCACCATGCGGAACCTCTGGCCCGGGTCTGGCTGGTAGGCCCCCAGCAGGGCTGTGGCCGTGGAGAGTAGGGCCTCGCTGCCCCACTGTGATGTGCCTTTCCCAGGGCCCGCATTCCCCCCTCTGTCCTCCAGCCGCCTCTCCAGGCATGCCACGTACCTCCGGAACAGGTCCTCTTGCAGTTTAGCATCCATTGGCGGCGCAGCAGTGAACTGCTCAGCCGTGACACTCCTCTCTCACTCCCTCTCTCATGCCAAGGACCGGGACGACACTCAGCAGCCCCTCTCTGCCGCCATCTCAGGACATGCACACAAATAGACTCCGCTGAGGATTTTGAGAAATGCACTAGAAAACGCCTCTGGCCTCAATCAGGAAGCCGTCACCATTCTAAAGACGAAAGGGGATCGTAGTAGTATTGAACTTAACTGCTTCCTGGTTTAGGGTAATTGGGGTGGTTAGGCTTTTGCCTGTAAGGCCACCCTCTGCTTTGGGGCATCTCTGGTAATTTTATTAGCAGTCTATGTGGGCTCTCCAGGGAAAATGTAGGAACTAAAATAAGGTCAGAGGGGGCTGGTGGTTCACAGTTTGGTGGTCCTGAGTTGCATCCGGAGCTCTCGCCTCTGCCCTGTCAAAAGTAGTGAATTCAAGGTCACCAGGCAGAGAAGGTCACGATCATGATGCTGTGCATTTTTTAAACTCCAAGCTGCAACGACAAAAGAGGGATATTGAACACACATATGCCCACACCACACACACTTCATTGTGCCAATAAAGATGACGTATTGAGCTTGGGACGCTTCCCTTCTTTCTCTGCATTCATGCAATGCTGACATCAGGTGACACAGAAGCAGCCAAATATGTTCCAAACATGCTAAATGGCCCATTGAAACAAAGGGGGTAGAGAACATAGATCTCAGTGTGTGTGGGCGTGATTGAGGGGAAGGGAATATGTATCCTAGTGAGTGACACCCCCTCTGTAACTGACACTAAATGTGCAGTGTGTAGCATGGATGGATGGATGGATGTTTTGCCCCACAGTGCACTAAATAGCTAGCTAACCATTTAGCAAAAAACTGCACTCACATCCACTTTGCATGAATGATCAACAGAAAAAGTAACAGCTCAAAATGCAGATGGCTACATGGTATGCTGATTCATGAATATAGCAAGCTCTGAAGTTACCTATATTACCTGCATAATTGTATGGATTTCAAAATAGAGAAATATAATTGACAATGTTTTACCATGCAGTCTGACCTAAAATGTAATTTAATCTCAAATCTGCATTTCACAGCAATGTCCTTTTGACATTCAAATTAGTGTTTGCGTCAGTGTAAGGTTTAGCTAACTATAGGGCTGCAAATATGCTGGCAAATTCTAGGGCAATGAAGTCCAGAGTTTTCCCCCATCCCCCCAAAAAATCCAGGCCAAAAATGAAAACAAAGCAGACCAAACTCTTTGTCCTGTAAAAAAGCCTGCTGTATGTAAAATGTTGTGCGCTATAGCTTGGAAAATAAATACATGTGACTCTGGATGACAACATAATGACGTTAGTTTCCAACATTAGGGCAGTTTTCCTAAAGAAATGAAATATGCCTTGTGTTTCCTTCCCACGATACTAACTACTTTCACAATACGTGTATCATCCCGGCACTTGCTAAATCTGCAATTCCTTTCATCCAGATCGCTGTAAATAAAATGATCAACATGAAACAATTTCAAAATAGAAAGGCATAACTAAGCGATGGCTATATTTGAATTGAAAAGGGAATCAGCAAATCACTGCTACTGCCTTGTTTAGTATTGGCCATCTACCATAAACATTGTCCCACAAGGAGATGAGTTGATAAATGTTCTAATCTATCGACAGGTAGTATACCCAAGTGTGTTGTAGTTTGTTTTTTTAGAAGAGTGCAAATGGCACATAGCAGCAGCCAATTATCCCAGTTCCATTGATTTCCATACATTCTTGAGTGATTAATATGCATGTGCAATTGATTATAGTAGAACCTAATCAATTTCAGTCTGGAGTACCGCTTGGTAAATGTTAAACTGAATGAGCAGTTTAAAAAAGGTACTAATTTGGCAAAATACAAGTCATCTGAACACAAGTGTGACAGGTGTTTATAGGGAGTATTTTTTATACATTGGTCTTCAACATATCACAACATATTTCAGAATAATGATTGTGAATTGGGACACTTAAAACCGTTGTTTCGACACTCACTGCTATAAATTATATTTAAAAAAAAATAAACAACAGGAAGCAGAAACAGTATCATTTTCAACTTGTGTTCTAGGAATATAAAAATGGTACTTCAAAGATAATTATTTTACATGAAACCACTGAATGAACCCAAAAACGTGCTATGATTTAATATTAGTGAAAATGTGTGAGACCTGGCTAAGCTATTTGGTGACCGAAATTGAAGGCAAAAAAGGACCAGCTGCGCAAGGGACGAACTTCTAGTACTCCGCTTAGCAAGCTAGCTAACTAGTTAGCATCTGAAAACACACAACCACCTGGGTTAGCTTGCCGACTATGTTAGCCTGCGTTGTTCCCACCAGTTAACCAGGACTAAAACGTTATTATACATCGAATTGAACAATAACGCCTTGCAACGTTAACAATTATCAGCTGGGTACGCAGTGGAAGTGTCATGTACAAGCCAGAGCTGGCTTGCTGTGGTGCTAATGGGCGTTAGCCACAGGAGCTAACTACCGTTAGCTAGGAACTGTTTGATGGTCCCCAGCCGCACAGAGAACGGACATCTCTGGGCCCTTCATACATGTCCAGACAGACGCGTCAAAGGCGAGCTATGCATGTTTAATGTTCTGCTGTTGTAAAACCTGTTTCATCAGAGTGAGAGAGACGCCACGGACATTCAGCATCTTACCTTTTCCGCTGTACTGCTGGAAATCCCCGTGGCCTCAGTGCGCAGGCTCCCGGTTGTGACAGTTCATCCGGATCAGCTGGCGCACGGGCACTCTCCGGAGAGGGGCTTGGCCCTGCTCAGGAACGCGCCTGGAGACGACGGTAGAACGGCCACTCGCCCGGAATAAAAGACGGGTTGATTGCTGTGGGTGAGGCTCCACTTTAAAGAGGAGGAAGTACAGGGCTGTCTCTCGAGGAGGCTAAGAAATCATTTAGGCTGGGAAAAGTTGAACCTTTTCAGAAGGGGGAGGATTGGAGGGAAAGAGAGAGGAGGTTGAAAAGACTGAGGGAGGCAGAGGATGGGTTTGAGTCTGTTGAAACAAGCAATAACAGAAAAAAGACTAATTTTACAGTGGGTCCGCCATGGTTATGTATAGCCTACTTATGCTAATATATTTGAGACCAGTGTATTGCAGTAAATTTCGTCTTCGACTTAATAAGTAAAATCTCTTTGAGTAGTAAACGGGGAAACAACGAGTCACAGACAGGTCGCAATAGAACATGCCAGAGGGAGTAACGTTTACTAGGCTACCTAAATGATTGGGATCATCTGTTTTTGCAAAACATTGAGCTCGTTGGCAAAACAGACCATGGAACGCGTTTTCACACGGAGTTCCGCAGTGGGTCTGTGTAAATTATCCGATTATATTGGAGAAAGGTTTATAGCAGTGAATGTCATCTATTAATTTACTCGGATAGTATCTCTAAGTAGAAGCCATATCAGCCAAGCAAACTAATTGTTGTCACTTTATGAAAGAACATTCAGATTTGTCTGCCTGACTGCGGGACTCTTTTATTGAATTGTTAGGATTTTATTGTGATCACAACAGAACCTCATATTTAACTCAAATAGAGATATAATCCATATTTTCATGAATGAAATATTCAACAGACTGAACATATCATGTACCAATGAGATGAATTAGTTGCATTGTGGTGGTGTGTGGTGTTGTGTCCATTCAGCCTCATCTAGCGTTGGTATGGAATAGGCCTTAGGAAATCATTGGGAAAAGAAGTCACATCCAGTTTGAACAAATCTGTATTTGATTTGCGAGAGAGATGGAGAGATAGGCAGTATAAAAGCAATCTAACAATGTCTTCATTGTGTTTGAATTGAAAATGAAAGCATAGTCTTCCTTTATCCACCATTTCAATAAGGAAAGGGTAATACAAGTATCAGTGGCCAGCAGGCTCAGACAATATCCATAATGACCAAAGAGAAAGTACTCACACTTCAAGATCCTATGGCTAGATAGCTTTTAATAAAGTCATATGGTAAGTAATGAAATCCAAGTTTCTGGGTGTGTGGGGAGTGGGTCAGGCCAGGGTGTCCTCAGTCACATGGTCAGTAATGAAACCCAAGTTTCTGGGTGTGTGGGGAGTGGGTCAGGCACATCCAGGCGTCAGGCCAGGGTGTCCTCAGTCACATGGTCAGTAATGAAACCCAAGTTTCTGGGTGTGTGGGGAGTGGGTCTGGCACATCCAGGTGTCAGGCCAGGGTGTCCTCAGTCACATGGTAAGTAATGAAACCCAAGTTTCTGGGTGTGTGGGGAGTGGGTCAGGCACATCCAGGCGTCAGGCCAGGGTGTCCTCAGTCACATGGTCAGTAATGAAACCCAAGTTTCTGGGTGTGTGGGGAGTGGGTCAGGCACATCCAGGTGTCAGGCCAGGGTGGCCTCAGTCACATGGTAAGTAATGAAACCCAAGTTTCTGGGTGTGTGGGGAGTGGGTCAGGCACATCCAGGTGTCAGGCCAGGGTGTCCTCAGTCACAGTCCAAGAGCCTCAGGCCCCCTGGAAGGGGAGAAAGACATAATATGAGGGTTAGTGAGAGCATGGCTAAGACCATAGTAAACCACATTCACTGGGGGCAGATAATAATTATTAGTGTTGCTGTGGACACGGGATAATCTGACTAAGACACACACACACACATACCTGTTTGACCTCCCTGAGAGGTAGGCATACTTATTGCTACTTGAATTCAAGTAGGATTGAATGTCCTGCGTTTGTGTTAACCATGGCAGCCAGCATGGTAAATAAAGAGATGTGCAGAAAGTTAATCAGCCTCTGTGTCTTTGGATCCTTTCCCCTTAATGCATTTTTATGTCAGACAGGACTATCCTTTCAAAGAAAAAACTGTTTCTCTAGTTGAGTAAGGACGCTTCAGTCCTTGTATATGTTTTGATTCTTGCTACCTGGTAAATGACCAACAACCATGGATACAAGGAGAATAAGGTGAGGAACCAATCCATGTCAGCCAGGTCCCTATTTTTAAAGAAATACCATTTAGTTCAATCTTTAGTTAAGTGAAATAAGTAGTTTTGTTCTGGTCATAAGATAATTCAGAAAATTGCGGTTAACAGTAGTGTACCGTCCTCTCAGGTCGTGGGCGTTGGGTAGGATCAGATAGGGTTAAAGTAGTAGAATAAGGTGGTGGGTTTTAATGAGTGTTGGGTAATGAAAAAATGATATACACGCCTACTCATTCAAGGGTTTTCATTTTTACTATTTTCTACATTGTAGAATAATAGTGATGACATCAAAACTATGAAATAACACATATAGAATCATATAGTAACCAAAAAAGTGTTTAACACATCAAAATAGATTTGAGATTCTTCAAAGTAGCCACCCTTTGCCTTGATGACAGCTTTGAACACTATTGGCATTATAAGGGCTATTTGACCAAGAAGGTGGATGGAGTGCTGTGAGTGAGATGCCGTGGGGGAGATCTTCGTGGGCTATACTCAGCCTTGTCTCAGGGTACTACGTTGGTGGTTTGAAGATATCCCTCTAGTAGTGTGGGGGCTGTGCTTTGGCAAAGTGGGTGGGGTTATATCCTTGCTATTTGGCCCTGTCCGGGGGTATTGTCAGACTGGGCCACAGTGTCTTCCGACCCCTCCTATCTCAGCCAGTATTTATGCTGCAATAGTTTGTGTCGGGGGGCTAGGATCAGTTTGTTATATCTGGAGTATTTCTTATTGTTACTTCAATTCAAGTAGAATTTATCCGGTGTCCTGTGTGAATTTAAGTGTGCTCCCTCTAACTCTCTCTCTTCTCTCGGAGGACCTGAGCCCTAGGACCATGCCTTAGGACTACCTGGCCTGATGACTCCTTGCTGTCCCCAGTCCACCCCAGTCCACCTGCTGCTGCTCCAGTTTCAACTGTTCTGCCAGCGGCTATGGAACGCTGACCTGTTCACTGGATGTGCTACCTTGTCCCGGACCTGCTGTTTTCGACTCTCTCTATCGCACCTGCTGTCTCTAACTCTGAATGATCGCCTATGAAAAGCCTAATTACATTTTCTCCTGAGGTGCTGACCTGTTGCCCCCTCTACAACCACTGTGATTATTATTATTGACCCTGCTGGTCATCTATGAACGTTTTAACATATTGGCCATGTACTGTTATAATATCCATCCGGCCACCCTTCATAGCCTGGTTCCTCTAGGTTTCTTCCCAGGTTCCTGCCTTTCTAGGGAGTTTTTCCTAGCCACGTGTTTCTACATCTGCATTGCTTGCTGTTTGGGGTTTTATGCCGGGTTTCTGTACAGCACTTTGTGACATTGGCTGATGTAAGAAGGGCTTCATAAATACATTTGATTGATTGATTTGACCTGGTCGCCACAATCACCCGACCTCAACTGAATGGAGATGGTTTGGACTACAGAGTGAAGGAAAAGCAGCCAACAAGTGCTCAGCATATGTGGGAACTCCTTCATGACTGTTGGGAAAGCATTCCAGGTGAAGGTGGTTGAGAGAATTCCAAGAGTGTGCAAAGCTGTCATCAAGGCAAAGACATTTACATTTACATTTAAGTCATTTAGCAGACGCTCTTATCCAGAGCGACTTACAAATTGGTGCATACACCTTATGACATCCAGTGGAACAGCCACTTGCATCTAAATCTTTTTTGGGGGAGGAGGGGAGGGGTGAGAAGGATTACTTACCCTTACTTACCCTATCCTAGGTATTCCTTGAAGAGGTGGGGTTTCAGGTGTCTCCGGAAGGTGGTGATTGACTCCGCTGTCCTGGCGTCGTGAGGGAGTTTGTTCCACCATTGGGGGCCAGAGCAGCGAACAGTTTTGACTGGGCTGAGCGGGAACTGTACTTCCTCAGTGGTAGGGAGGCGAGCAGGCCAGAGGTGGATGAACGCAGTGCCCTTGTTTGGGTGTAGGGCCTGATCAGAGCCTGGAGGTACTGAGGTGCCGTTCCCCTCACAGCTCCGTAGGCAAGCACCATGGTCTTGTAGCGGATGCGAGCTTCAACTGGAAGCCAGTGGAGAGAGCGGAGGAGCGGGGTGACGTGAGAGAGAACTTGGGAAGGTTGAACACCAGACGGGCTGCGGCGTTCTGGATGAGTTGTAGGGGTTTAATGGCACAGGCAGGGAGCCCAGCCAACAGCGAGTTGCAGTAATCAAGACGGGAGATGACAAGTGCCTGGATTAGGACCTGCGCCGCTTCCTGTGTGAGGCAGGGTCGTACTCTGCGGATGTTGTAGAGCATGAACCTACAGGAACGGGACACCGCCTTGATGTTAGTTGAGAACGTCAGGGTGTTGTCCAGGATCACGCCAAGGTTCTTAGCGCTCTGGGAGGAGGACACAATGGAGTTGTCAACCGTGATGGCGAGATCATGGAACGGGCAGTCCTTCCCCGGGAGGAAGAGGAGCTCCGTCTTGCTGAGGTTCAGCTTGAGGTGGTGATCCGTCATCCACACTGATATGTCTGCCAGACATGCAGAGATGCGATTCGCCACCTGGTCATCAGAAGGGGGAAAGGAGAAGATTAATTGTGTGTCGTCTGCATAGCAATGATAGGAGAGACCATGTGAGGTTATGACAGAGCCAAGTGACTTGGTGTATAGCGAGAATAAGAGAGGGCCTAGAACAGAGCCCTGGGGGACACCAGTGGTGAGAGCGCGTGGTGAGGAGACAGATTCTCGCCACGCCACCTGGTAGGAGCGACCTGTCAGGTAGGACGCAATCCAAGCGTGGGCCGCGCCGGAGATGCCCAACTCGGAGAGGGTGGAGAGGAGGATCTGATGGTTCACAGTATCGAAGGCAGCCGATAGGTCTAGAAGGATGAGAGCAGAGGAGAGAGAGTTAGCTTTAGCAGTGCGGAGCGCCTCCGTGATACAGAGAAGAGCAGTCTCAGTTGAATGACTAGTCTTGAAACCTGACTGATTTGGATCAAGAAGGTCATTCTGAGAGAGATAGCGGTAGAGCTGGCCAAGGACGGCACGCTCAAGAGTTTTGGAGAGAAAAGAGAGAAGGGATACTGGTCTGTAGTTGTTGACATCGGAGGGATCGAGTGTAGGTTTTTTCAGAAGGGGTGCAACTCTCGCTCTCTTGAAGACGGGAGGGACGTAGCCAGCGGTCAGGGATGAGTTGATGAGCGAGGTGAGGTAAGGGAGAAGGTCTCCGGAAATGGTCTGGAGAAGAGAGGAGGGGATAGGGTCAAGCGGGCAGGTTGTTGGGCGGCCGGCCGTCACAAGACGCGAGATTTCATCTGGAGAGAGAGGGGAGAAAGAGGTCAGAGCATAGGGTAGGGCAGTGTGAGCAGAACCAGTGGTGTCGTTTGACTTAGCAAACGAGGATCGGATGTCGTCGACCTTCTTTTCAAAATGGTTGAGTGGCTACTTTGTAGAATCTATGTTATGTTTTGCACATACCTATGTTATGTGCTATATGTATCCATGTTGTGTGAGGATACTATCATTGCATCCGTTCCAACATCATGCATTTGTCATTACTTTTTGCTGAGGGGCCACTAGTGAGCTACCAGTGAAGCTAGGTTTAAATGTCTGTAGCTTCCTCTTTCCATGTAAATACTTTGAATGGCTACAATAGTTTAATGTATGTACCGTAATTTATGGACTATTAAGCGCACCTGAATATAAACCACACCCACTGAATTATTAAAAATAAATAAGCTGCACATGTCTGTCTATAAGCCGCAGGTGTCTACCGGTACATTGAAACAAATGAACTTTACACAGCCTTTAAACGAAACACGGCTTGTAACAAAAATAAATAGGCTTTAACGAAACACGGCTTGTATCAAAAATAAATAGGCTTTACCGAAACACGGCTTGTAACAAAAATAAATAGGCCTTTAAACGAAACACGGCTTGTAACAAAAATTAAACAGTAGCCTACCAAGAAAGTCATCGGTCACTATCTTCCTCCTCCTGTGCACTGAAACCACTGAAGTCATCTCCTTTGGTGTCGGAGTTTGAATAGCCTCAGAATTGCTTCATCCGATGTTGGATCATCTTCATTGTCGCTCTCCTCACTTTCATCCGGAGGCAAATTCCCCGCTGAGCTCATGCTGCCCCTTCAACACGCAGCAGTCCAGCCTTTCGAAACCCGTTGATGATAGTGTTTTTTTTTACAATGCTCCACACTGTCAGCACCCACTGGCAGACTTGACCATAAGTTGCTCTTCGCATGCGGCCCATTTTAGTGAAGGATTTCTCCCCACTTGTCATCCAAGCCTCCCACTGAACACGGAGCACCACCTTAAATGCACGATTTACACTGATGTCGAGTGGCTGCAAATACTTTGGGCCATCTGCTTTTCTTCCCTCTGAAAGCTTTTATTGTCTTTTTGCACTGAGTCAGTTCCTCACGCTGCTGTTTCCAGCGTCTTATCATCAAATCATTAAGGCCAAGCTCCCGTGCAGCAGCTCTATTTCCTTTTCCAACAGCCAGATTGATCGCCTTCAACTTGAGAGCTGCATCATATGCATTTCTCTGTGTCTTTGCCATGATGAGGGTTACTCTACATCAAACATAGAGGATGCTCTACATCAAACATTTATATCTGAACATTGGTCCGCGTTGTGTCCAGGGGTGAATTCATTAGTACACACCCATAGCAAAACAGTTTCGAAAAGACACACTTTCTTATGTCTTCATCTAGTTGTTTCTCAAGGGGAGAAGAGGTAGTACGAGGACACACACAGTAAAACCACAGTAGACTGATCTGCCTCGTCGCAATGAGGTGTGTTACCTAACAGGCCCTGAGGTAGTGGAGCAGGTCCAAGTTAGGTGGATATTACGCTGCAATGAGGTGTGTGTGTTACCTAACAGGCCCTGAGGTAGTGGAGCAGGTCAACGTTAGGTGGATATTCACTGCAATGAGGTGTGTGTGTTACCTAGCAGGCCCTGAGGTAGTGGAGCAGGTGAAAGTTAGGTGAATATTACACTGCAATGAGGTGTGTGTGTTACCTAACAGGCCCTGAGGTAGTGGAGCAGGTCAAAGTTAGGTGGATATTACGCTGCAATGAGGTGTGTGTGTTATCTAACAGGCCCTGAGGTAGTAGAGCAGGTCCAAGTTAGGTGGATATTACGCTGCAATGAGGTGTGTGTGCCAGTTATCTAACAGGCCCTGATGTAGTGGAGCAGGTCAACGTTAGGTGGATATTACGCTGCAATGAGGTGTGTGTTACCTAACAGGCCCTGAGGTAGTGGAGCAGGTCCAAGTTAGGTGAATATCACGCTGCAATGAGGTGTGTGTGTTACCTAACAGGCCCTGAGGTAGTGGAGCAGGTCAAAGTTAGGTGCATATTACACTGCAATGAGGTGTGTGTGTTACCTAACAGGCCCTGAGGTAGTGGAGCAGGTCCAAGTTAGGTGGATTTTACTCTGCAATTAGGTGTGTTACATAACAGGCCCTGAGGTAGTGGAGCAGGTCAACGTTAGGTGGATATTACGCTGCAATGAGGTGTGTGTGTTACCTAACAGGCCCTGAGGTAGTGGAGCAGGTCCAAGTTAGGTGGATATTACTCTGCAATGAGGTGTGTGTGTTACCTAACAGGCCCTGATGTAGTGGAGCAGGTCAAACTATCTCATGGCTTTACAGTCGCTGAAAGTCTACACACAACTTAACATTTTGCATCCTTAAAATTTACTCTAGCCTCCCAGGTGGCGCAGTGGTCTAAGGCACTGCATTGCAGTGCTAGCTGTGCCACCATAGACTCTGGCTTTGAGCACAGACTCTGTCGCAGCCGGCCGCGACCGGGAGGTTCATGGGGCAATGCATAATTGGCCTAGCGTCGTCCGGGTAGGGAGGGTGTGGCCGGTAGGGATATCCTTGTCCCATCGCGCTCTAGGGACACCTGTGGCGGGCCGGGCGCAGTGCACGCTGACAAGTTCGCCAGGTGCACAGTGTTTCCGCCAACGCATTGGTGCGTCTGGCTTCCGGGTTGGATGCACGCTGTGTTAAGAAGCAGTGCGGTTTGGTTGAGTTGTGTTTCAGAGGACGCATGGCTTTTGACCTTCATCTCTCCCGAGCCCGTACAGGGGTTGTAGCGATGAGACAAGATAGTAACTACTAACAATTGGATACCATGAAATTGGGTAGAAAAAAGGGGGTAACATTTTAAACTCTAAATGTCACGGTTCATGAATCCACTGCCTCTCTCTCTCTCTCTCTCTCTCTCTCTC
Source organism: Oncorhynchus keta (assembly GCF_023373465.1). NCBI lineage: Eukaryota > Metazoa > Chordata > Actinopteri > Salmoniformes > Salmonidae > Oncorhynchus > Oncorhynchus keta. The sequence goes on along the minus strand of NW_026285052.1, from coordinate 5,098 downwards.
TCTCTCTCTCTCTCTCTCTCGTGTTTGTGTGGGCGTGGTTCCCAATCTCGGCCTGATTGTCTGCGCCAGCTGGAACCACTTATCTTCCCTTTATATGTTCTGTAACCAGTGTTTCTTGTTGTCAGATCGTTGTTACTTCCCTGAGGTTGTGTCGTGTGTCTGTGCTCCTCTCTCGCCGCCCTTGTGTGGATTATCTGCTGTGCTCCTTCCTACCCATCCGGACACACTCCCCTGGATTTCTCAGCACGCTATCATTGGACGATGCGCCCTAGTCCCTGGGTCGGATTCCGTCTGAGTACAGTCTGTCTGTCCTGTTGCTGTTGTAAACTGTATTCATTAAACCATCGTTGCTTGCATCTTGCATCCGCCTCTGTATTGTCACAGAACGATCTGACCATACCATGGATGCAGCGAGTTCAACGAGTCTGACCGAATTCATTTCCCGCAGTATCACGAGAATGGATCAACAAGAGGAGAACATCTCCAGCACAGATCGGGCAGTACAAGCCCTTGCGACGCAGGTATCCCAGCTGATCCAACAATTACAACATCTGAGGGGTTCCGCTGCGCCACCTACACCGGCAGTTCAACCCGCCCCGCCAGAGCCGGATTCCCAGCTAGAGCCACGGCTACCGACACCAGAGGGTTATTCAGGTGATCCTGACTATTGCAGAGCCTTTCTTACGAGATGTTCCATGCATTTCTCGTTGCAGCCACGGACCTTCAACCGTGAACAGTCTAAGGTAGCATTCATACTCACACTGCTATCAGGCAAAGCGGCTCTTTGGGGAACGGCGGTGTGGGCGAACCAGGACCCATGCTGCACCTCTTTCCAGACACTCTCCGAGGAGATGAGAAGGGTCTTCGATCGGGCCGTGGCGGGTAGGGAGGCGGCCAGACTACTCGCTGACCTTCGCCAAGGAGACCGTTCAGTATCGGAATACTCCATCCAATTCCGCACTCTGGCCGCAGAGTGTCAGTGGAACGAGGAGGCGCAGTGGGACATGTTCCTGCATGGGCTGGAGGACCGGATCCAGAAGGAGATTTATGTTCTGGACCTTCCCAGGAGTTTAAATGGACTAGTGGAACTAGCCTTGAGGGTCGACGCTCGTCTGAGTCGTATTGGCCGCCGAGCATGCCCTAACAGACCGTATAACGACACGGAGGGCGGGCATGCCAGCGGCGGGAACACGGCCAGTTCAGCCTCCGCTCACGAACCCATGCAGCTGGGAGAGCTCGCCTCTCCCGGGAAGAGAGGGAGAGGCGGAGATCCCAAGGACTCTGTCTCTACTGTGGTAGAGCGGGCCACTTTATCCACTCCTGCCCGGTAAAAGATCAGGCCCGGTAGTAAACATGAGGCTACTATCGGGTGGTGTCACCACAGAGAAGACCTCATCATCTACTCTCCTCCCGGTAAGACTAAGATGGGCCACCCACACGCACGACACCCAAGCCTTACTGGACTCAGGAGCAGAGGGCAATTTCATGGACTTCAAGCTCGCTCACAAACTCCAGATTCCTATCACCTCACTCACGCACAAGATATCCGTCAACGCTCTCAATGGTCAAGAACTCCCCAACATTTCTCACACCACTGAACCTATCACACTCATCACTTCTGGCAATCACACTGAGACACTATCATTTCTACTCATGGACTCACCCCTTGCACCATTAGTTCTCGGCCACCCTTGGCTCACCCAACACAACCCCAGAGTTGACTGGGGTCATAATTCTATATCCATGTGGAGTAACAAGTGTCTTGAGTCCTGTTTAGTGTCTGCCTGTTCGTCTGTGTCTGATTCTGTGTTTCTAGAGGAGGCAGTGGATTTGTCTAACGTGCCCGTTGAATACCTCGACCTGAAGGAGGTGTTCAGTAAGTCCCGTGCTGCTTCTCTTCCTCCGCATCGTCCCTATGACTGTGCAATAGAATTATTGCCAGGTGAGTCTCCGCCTAAAGGCAAGTTATATTCACTCTCTGTTCCTGAGAGGAGGCTATGGAGAGATACATCTCGATTCTCTGGCATCTGGATTCATTTGTCCTTCCTCTTCTCCAGCGGGGCGGGGTTCTTCTTTGTGGGAAAGAAGGACGGATCTCTGCGTCCTTGCGTTGATTACCGTGGGTTGAATAACATCACAGTGAAGAATACCTATCCCTTACCGTTGATGTCCTCAGCCTTTGAAAGGTTACAGGGAGCATCCGTGTTCACTAAGTTGGATTTACGTAATGCATATCATTTGGTTCGCATAAGGGGGGGGGACGAATGGAAGACCGCGTTTAACACCCCCAGAGGGCACTTCGAATATTTGGTCATGCCTTTTGGGCTATCCAACTCCCCAGCGGTTTTCCAGGCACTTGTCAATGACGTGCTGAGAGATATGATTGATCAGTTCATATATGTTTACCTGGATGACATACTGATTTTTTCTTCTTCTCTCCAGGAACACGTTCAGCACGTCAGACGAGTGCTTCAGAGGTTGTTGGAGAATGGACTTTTTGTCAAGACGGAGAAATGCATTTTTCATGCACAATCCGTTCCATTCCTAGGTTACATCGTCTCGACTGAAGGTATTCGCATGGATCCTGACAAGGTTAAGGCTGTGGTGGATTGGCCAAGCCCAGATTCCCGTAAGGCCCTACAGAGGTTTCTGGGATTCGCCAATTTCTACCGGCGTTTCGTTCGCAACTTTAGTCAGATAGTCGCTCCTCTTACCGCCTTAACCTCCCCCAGAGCGCCGTTCAGGTGGTCCGATACAGCCGAGGCTGCATTCGCCAAACTCAAGAGCCGCTTTGTTTCGGCTCCCATCCTCATAGCTCCCGATCCCTCGCGTCAGTTCGTAGTAGAGGTGGACGCTTCAGAGGTGGGGGTAGGTGCGGTACTTTCCCAACGTTCCTCTTCTGACGACAAGATGCACCCTTGTGCGTTCCTTTCCCATCGGTTATCACCTGCGGAACGCAACTACGACATTGGCAACAGAGAGTTGTTGGCAGTGAAGTTAGCACTGGAGGAGTGGCGCCATTGGTTAGAGGGTTCGGGGGTACCTTTTATAGTTTGGACCGATCACAAAAATTTGGAATATATCAGAACCGCCAAGCGACTCAACTCCAGACAGGCGCGGTGGGCACTCTTTTTCGGACGTTTTGACTTCTCTCTCTCGTATCGCCCGGGTTCCAAGAATGTCAAACCCGATTCCCTTTCTCGCATTTTTGACCATTCCGAACGCCCATCCACTCCCGAGTGCATCCTACCCGGGACCCTAGTGGTATCCACACTCACATGGGAGGTTGAATCGAGGGTCAAAACGGCCTTAGAAGGGGTAACACCTCCGCCCGGTTGCCCGCCTAATCGGTTGTTTGTGCCGGAGGGGTGTCGGTCCGATGTTATTCGGTGGGGGCATTGCTCCAACGTAGCGTGTCATCCAGGAGTCAGCCGCACTAGCTTTTTGGTTAAGCAACGCTTTTGGTGGCCACTGATGGCTCGTGACATTCACAGTTTTGTCTTGGCTTGCTCGGTTTGTGCCACTGGGAAGACTTCTAATCGACCCCCAGATGGGTTACTCCAACCGCTGTCGGTCCCTTCGAGACCCTGGTCCCACATCGCGCTAGATTTTGTTACCGGCCTCCCGCCTCCCAGGGCAAGACGGTGGTGTTGACCGTGGTGGACCGGTTCTCGAAGGCGGCTCATTTTATTCCCTTGCCTAAATTACCATCTGCCAAGGAGACAGCGGTAGCTGTCGTGGATCACGTCTTTCGCTTACATGGCCTGCCGATGGACGTAGTTTCTGACAGGGGGCCCCAATTTGTGTCCAAGTTTTGGCAAGAGTTTTGTAGGTTACTGGGAGCGAGTGTCAGCCTGTCTTCAGGGTTTCATCCCCAGAGCAACGGTCAAAAGGAGAGGGCCAACCAAGATTTTGAGAGAGTGTTGCGATGTTTGGTTTCTAAGAATCCCTCTTCCTGGAGTCAACAACTCTCTATGGTTGAGTACGCTCACAATTCGTGGCCAGTGGCAGCTACGGGTCTCTCTCCGTTTGAGTGTAGTTTAGGTTACCAGCCACCTATCTTTCCCAGTACGGAGTCCGAGGTCACTGTTCCTTCCGCTCACGCTTTCATCCAGAGGTGCCGCCACGCATGGAGCAGAGCCCGTGAGACTCTTCTCCGGGTGGGGGCGCGCACCAAGGCTAAGGCCGATCGCCACCGGTCGAAGCCTCCGGTATACGTCGTTGGCCAAAGAGTGTGGCTTTCTACTAAGAACATTCCACTCCGATCCGTTTCGAACAAACTTGCCCCCAAATTTATCGGCCCGTTCAAAGTCACCAGGATCATTAGTCCGGTGGCGGTCCGGCTCAAGCTTCCTCCGGCGTATAGGAGAATTCATCCTACCTTTCATGTGTCTAAAATAAAACCTGTGTTTCAGGCATGCATTAACCCGCCGGTCCCGGTTCCCCCGCCGCCACGACTTGTTGATGGGGAACCCACCTTTTCTGTCAATTGTATTTTGGACTCTAGAAGGAGGGGACGCGGATTCCAGTACCTGGTGGACTGGGAGGGTTACGGCCCGGAGGAGAGAAGTTGGGTACCTGCTAGGGACATTCTGGATCACTCCCTTATCGATGATTTCAATCGACAGGTAAATTCGCCTGGGAACGCCAAGAGGCGTTCCTAGGGGGGGGGGTATTGTCACGGTTCATGAATCCACTGCCTCTCTCTCTCTCTCTCTCTCTCTCTCTCTCTCTCTCTCGTGTTTGTGTGGGCGTGGTTCCCAATCTCGGCCTGATTGTCTGCGCCAGCTGGAACCACTTATCTTCCCTTTATATGTTCTGTAACCAGTGTTTCTTGTTGTCAGATCGTTGTTACTTCCTGAGGTTGTGTCGTGTGTCTGTACTCCTCTCTCGCCGCCCTTGTGTGGATTATCTGCTGTGCTCCTTCCTACCCATCCGGACACACTCCCTGGATTTCTCAGCACGCTATCATTGGAAGATGCGCCCTAGTCCCTGGGTCGGATTCCGTCTGAGTACAGTCTGTCTGTCCTGTTGCTGTTGTAAACTGTATTCATTAAACCATCGTTGCTTGCATCTTGCATCCGCCTCTGTATTGTCA